>NW_027141857.1:0-300000 GCF_036365525.1 Heterodontus francisci | reverse complement strand
GTCACCATTCTACACACCTCAATAAACCACTGTGTCACCATTCTCCACACCCCAATAAACCACTGTGTCACCATTCTACACACCCCAATAAACCACACTGTGTCACCATTCGTCACACCACAATAAACCACACTGTGTCACCATTCTACACACCTCAATAAACCACTGTCACCATTCTACACACCCCAATAAACCACACTGTGTCACCATTCTACACACCTCAATAAACGACACTGTGTCACCATTCTACACACCCCAATAAACCACACTGTGTCACCATTCGACACACCACAATAAACCACACTGTGTCACCATTCTACACACCTCAATAAACCACTGTCACCATTCTACACACCCCAATAAACCACACTGTGTCACCATTCTACACACCTCAATACACGACACTGTGTCACCATTCTACACACCCCAATAAACCACACTGTGTCACCATTCTACACACCTCAATAAACCACTGTGTCACCATTCTCCACACCCCAATAAACCACTGTGTCACCATTCTACACACCCCAATAAACCACACTGTGTCACCATTCTACACACCCCAATAAACCACACTGTCACCATTCCACACACCCCAATAAACCACACTGTGTCACCATTCTACACACCCCAATAAACCACACTGTCACCATTCTACACACCCCAATAAACCACACTGTGTCACCATTCTACACCCCAATAAACCACACTGTCACCATTCTACACACCCCAATAAACCACACTGTCACCATTCTACACACCCCAATAAACCACACTGTCACCATTCTACACACCCCAATAAACCACACTGTGTCACCATTCTACACACCTCAATAAACCACACTGTGTCACCATTCTACACACCTCAATAAACCACACTGTGTCACCATTCTACACACCCCAATAAACCACACTGTGTCACCATTCTACACACCCCAATAAACCACACTGTGTCACCATTCTACACACCCCAATAAACCACACTGTCACCATTCTACACACCCCAATAAACCACACTGTGTCACCATTCTACACACCCCAATAAACCACAGTCACCATTCTACACACCTCAATAAACCACACTGTCACCATTCTACACACCCCAAAAAACCACACTGTCACCATTTTAAACACCTCAATAAACCACACTGTGTCACCATTCTACACACCCCAATAAACCGCACTGTGTCACCATTCTACACACCCCAATAAACCACACTGTGTCACCATTCTACACACCCCAATCAACCACACTGTGTCACCATTCTACACACCCCAATAAACCACACTGTGTCACCATTCTACACACCTCAATAAACCACTGTGTCACCATTCTCCACACCCCAATAAACCACTGTGTCACCATTCTACACACCCCAATAAACCACACTGTGTCACCATTCTACACGCCTCAATAAACCACTGTGTCACCATTCTACACACCCCAATAAACCACTGTGTCACCTTTCCACACACCCCAATAAACCACACTGTGTCACCATTCTACACGCCTCAATAAACCACTGTGTCACCATTCTACACACCCCAATAAACCACACTGTGTCACCATTCTACACGCCCCAATAAACCACTGTGTCACCATTCTCCACACCCCAATAAACCACTGTGTCACCATTCTGCACACCCCAATAAACCACACTGTGTCACCATTCTACACACCTCAATAAACCACTGTGTCACCATTCTACACACCCCAATAAACCACTGTGTCACCTTTCCACACACCCCAATAAACCACACTGTGTCACCATTCGACACACCACAATAAACCACACTGTGTCACCATTCTACACACCTCAATAAACCACTGTCACCATTCTACACACCCCAATAAACCACACTGTGTCACCATTCTACACACCTCAATAAACGACACTGTGTCACCATTCTACACACCCCAATAAACCACACTGTGTCACCATTCTACACACCTCAATAAACCACTGTCACCATTCTACACACCCCAATAAACCACACTGTGTCACCATTCTACACACCTCAATAAACGACACTGTGTCGAGGCTAGGAATAGGGAGAGAGCACAGCTGAACACGTGGCTGCAGGAATGGTGTAGGAGGGAGGGCTTCCAGTTCTTGGATAATTGGACTGCATTCTGGGGAAGATGGGACCTGTTCAAACAGGACGGGCTGCATCTGAACCAGAGGGGCACCAATATCCTGGGAGGGAGGTTTGCTAGTACTGTTCGGGAGGGTTTAAACTAGTTTGGGAGGGGGATGGGAACCGGACTTGTAATCCAGGGACCAGTGGGTCCACTCAGAAAGACAAAGAGTGTAGTGAGGTATTGGGGAAGGAAGCACTGTCACAGAGGACAGATGGGCACGGAGAAGGGTTAAAGTGCGTATACTTCAACGCAAGAAGCATCAGGAATAAGGTGAGTGAATTGAAGGCGTGGATGGGCACTTGGGACTACGATGTTGTGGCCATCACTGAAACGTGGATAGGTGAGGGGGAGGAATGGTTTTTGGAGGTACCTGGTTATAGATGTTTTCATAAGATTAGAAATGGTGGTAAAAGAGGTGGGGGGGTGGCATTGTTAGTTAGAAATAGTGTAACAACTGCTGAAAGAATTTTCGAGGAGGATCTGCCGACTGAGGCACTGTGGGTTGAGGTCAGGAACAGGAAAGGAGCAGTCACCTTGATGGGAGTTTTCTATAGGCCCCCCAATAGCAGCAGGGAGGTGGAAGAGCAGATTGGGAAACAGATTTTGGAAAGGAGCAGAAGTCACAGGGTAGTAATTATGGGGGATTTCAACTTCCCAAATATTGATTGGCAACTCTTTAGATCGAATAGTTTGGATGGGGTAGTGTTTGTGCAGTATGTCCAGGAAGCTTTTCTGACTCAGTATGTAGACTGCCCGACCAGAGGGGAGGCAATATTGGATTTGGTACTAGGTAATGAACCAGGGCAAGTGATAGAGCTGTTGGTGGGCGAGCACTTTGGAGATAGTGATCACAATTCTGTAGCATTCACTGTGGTAATGGAGAGGGATAGGTATGTGCAACAGGGCAAGGTTTACAATTGGGGGAAGGGTAGATATGATGCTGTCAGGCAGGAACAGAGGAGCATAAGTTGGGAGCATATGCTGGCAGGGAAGGGCACGGTCGAAATGTGGAACTTTTTCAAGGAGCAGATAGTAGGGGCCATTGATAAGCATGTCCCTGTCAGACAGGGAAGGGATGGTCATGTGAGGGAACCGTGGTTGACAAGAGAGGTTGAGAGTCTTGTTAGGAAGAAGAAGGATGCGTATATAAAGTTGAGGAAAAAGGGCACAGGCATAGCTCTGGAGGGATACAAGATGGCCAGGAAGGATCTGAAGAAAGGGATTAGGAGAGCTAAGAGAGGGCATGAAAAATGCTTGGCGGGTAGGATAAAAGAAAACCCCAAGGCCTTTTACGCGTATGTCAGAAATATGAGGATGACTAGGGGGACCATAGGTCCGGTCAAGGACAATAGCGGGAGACTGTGTGTTGAGCCGGAAGAGATAAGTGAGGTTTTGAATGAGTACTTCTCTTCGGTATTTACGAATGAGAAGGGGTGTATTACTGAAGAGGACGGTGTGAAACAGACTGGTAAGCTCGAGGAAGTGCTCGTTAGGAGGGAAGATGTGTTGGGGTTTTTGAATAACTTGAAGATAGACAAGTCTCCCGGGCCTGACGGGGTATATCCAAGGATGTTATGGGAAGCAAGGGATGAAATTGCAGAGCCGCTGGCAATGATCTTTTCATCTTCTCTGCTGACGGGGGTGGTACCAGGTGATTGGAGGGTGGCAAATGTTGTGCCCCTGTTCAAGAAAGGGAATAGGAACAACCCTGGGAATTACAGGCCAGTTAGTCTTACTTCGGTGGTAGGCAAGTTGATGGAAAAGGTGCTGAGGGATAGGATTTCTGAGCATCTGGAAAGACACTGCTTGATTCGGGACAGTCAGCACGGTTTTGTGAGGGGTAGGTCTTGCCTCACAAGCCTGATTGAATTCTTTGAGCAGGTGACCAAGCAAGTGGATGAGGGTAAACCAGTGGATGTGGTGTACATGGATTTTAGTAAGGCATTTGATAAGGTCCCCCATGGTAGACTTATGGAGAAAGTCAGGAGGCATGGGATAGTGGGGAATGTGGCCAGTTGGATTAAGAATTGGCTAACTGATAGAAGGCAGAGAGTGGTCTTAGATGGTAAATACTCAGCCTGGAGCCCAGTTACCAGTGGCGTGCCGCAGGGATCAGTTCTGGGTCCTCTCCTGTTTGTGATTTTTATTAACGACTTGGATGAGGAAGTCGAAGGGTGGGTCAGTAAATTTGCAGATGATACAAAGGTTGGTGGAGTTGTGGATACCGAGGAGGGCTATTGTCGTCTGCAAAGGGACTTGGATAGGTTGCAGTGCTGGGCTGAAAAGTGGCAGATGGAGTTTAACCCTGAAAAGTGTGAGGTCGTCCATTTTGGAAGGACAAACATGAATGCAAAATACTGGGTTAACGGTAGGGTTCTTGGGCATGTGGAGGAGCAGAGAGACCTTGGGGTCTATGTGCATAGATCATTGAAAGTTGCAACTCAAGTGGATAGGGCTGTGAAGAAGGCATATGGGGTGTTAGCGTTCATTAGCAGAGGGATTGAATTTAAGAGCCGTGAGGTGATGATGCAGCTGTACAGGACCTTGGTAAGGCCTCATTTGGAGTACTGTGTGCAGTTCTGGTCGCCTCATTTTAGGAAGGATGTGGAAGCCTTGGAGAGGGTGCAGAGGAGATTTACCAGGATGTTGCCTGGAATGGAGAATAAGTCTTACGAGGAAAGGCTGAACATTCTAGGCCTCTTCTCATTAGAAAGGAGAAGGATGAGGGGTGACATGATAGAGGTTTATAAGATGATCAGGGGAATAGATAGGGTAGACAGTCAGAAACTTTTTCCCCGGGTGGAGCAAAGCGTTACAAGGGGTCATAAATTTAAGGTGAAGGGTGGGAGATATAAGGGGGATGTCAGGGGAAGGTTCTTTACCCAGAGAGTGGTCGAGGCATGGAATGCCTTGCCCGGGGAAGTTGTTGAGTCAGAAACTTTAGGGACTTTCAAAAGGCTTTTGGATAGGTATATGGATAAAGGAGAATGATGGGGTATAGATTAAATTGTCCTTGACAGAGGACAAAGGATCGGCACAACATTGTGGGCCGAAGGGCCTGTTCTGTGCTGTATGTTCTATGTTCTATGTTCTATGTTGTGTCACCATTCCACACACCCCAATAAACCACACTGTGTCACCATTCTACACACCTCAATAAACCACTGTGTCACCATTCTCCACACCCGATTAAACCACTGTGTCACCATTCTACACACCCCAATAAACCACACTGTGTCACCATTCTACACACCCCAATAAACCACACTGTCACCATTCGACACACCCCAATAAACCACACTGTGTCACCATTCTACACACCCCAATAAACCACACTGTCACCATTCTACACACCCCAATAAACCACACTGTGTCACCATTCTACACACCTCAATAAACCACACTGTGTCACCATTCTACACACCTCAATAAACCACACTGTGTCACCATTCTACACACCCCAATAAACCACACTGTGTCACCATTCTACACACCCCAAGAAACCACACTGTGTCGCCATTCTACACACCCCAATAAACCACACTGTGTCACCATTCTACACACCCCAAGAAACCACACTGTGTCACCATTCTACACACCCCAATAAACCACAGACACCATTCTACACACCTCAATAAACCACACTGTCACCATTCTACACACCCCAAAAAACCACACTGTCACCATTTTAAACACCTCAATAAACCACACTGTGTCACCATTCTACACACCTCAATAAACCACACTGTGTCACCATTCTACACACCCCAATAAACCACACTGTGTCACCATTCTACACACCCCAATAAACCACACTGTCACCATTCTACACACCTCAATAAACCACACTGTCACCATTCTACACACCCCAATAAACCACACTGTGTCACCATTCTACACACCTCAATAAACCACTGTGTCACCATTCTCCACACCCCAATAAACCACACTGTCACCATTCTACACACCCCAATAAACCACACTGTCACCATTCTACACACCTCAATAAACCACACTGTCACCATTCTACACACCCCAATAAACCACACTGTGTCACCATTCTACACACCCCAATAAACCACACTGTCACCATTCTACACACCTCAATAAACCACACTGTCACCATTCTACACACTCCAATAAACCACACAGTCACCATTCTACACACCTCAATAAACCACACTGTCACCATTCTACACACCCCAATAAACCACACTGTGTCACCATTCTCCACACCTCAATAAACCACACTGTGTCACCATTCTACACACCCCAATAAACCGCACTGTGTCACCATTCTACACACCCCAATAAACCACACTGTGTCACCATTCTACACACCCCAATCAACCACACTGTGTCACCATTCTACACACCCCAATCAACCACACTGTGTCACCATTCTACACACCCCAATAAACCACACTGTGTCACCATTCTACACATCCCGATAAACCACACTGTGTCACCATTCTACACACCTCAATAAACCACTGTGTCACCATTCTACACACCCCAATAAACCACTGTGTCACCTTTCCACACACCCCAATAAACCACACCGTGTCACCATTCTACACACCTCAATAAACCACTGTGTCACCATTCTACACACCCCAATAAACCACTGTGTCACCTTTCCACACACCCCAATAAACCACACTGTGTCACCATTCTACACGCCTCAATAAACCACTGTGTCACCATTCTACACGCCCCAATAAACCACTGTGTCACCATTCTCCACACCCCAATAAACCACTGTGTCACCATTCTACACACCCCAATAAACCACACTGTGTCACCATTCTACACACCTCAATAAACCACTGTGTCACCATTCTACACACCCCAATAAACCACTGTGTCACCTTTCCACACACCCCAATAAACCACACTGTGTCACCATTCTACACACCCCAATAAACCACACTGTGTCACCATTCTACACACCTCAATAAACCACTGTGTCACCATTCTACACACCCCAATAAACCACTGTGTCACCTTTCCACACACCCCAATAAACCACACTGTGTCACCATTCTACACACCTCAATAAACCACTGTGTCACCATTCTACACACCCCAATAAACCACTGTGTCTCCTTTCCACACACCACAATAAACCACACTGTGTCACCATTCCACACACCTCAACAAACCACTGTCACCATTCTACACACCCCAATAAACCACACTGTGTCACCATTCTACACACCTCAATAAACGACACTGTGTCACCATTCTACACACCCCAATAAACCACACTGTGTCACCATTCGACACACCACAATAAGCCACACTGTGTCACCATTCTACACACCTCAATAAACCACTGTCACCATTCTACACACCCCAATAAACCACACTGTGTCACCATTCTACACACCCCAAGAAACCACACTGTGTCGCCATTCTACACACCCCAATAAACCACACTGTGTCACCATTCTACACACCCCAAGAAACCACACTGTGTCACCATTCTACACACCCCAATAAACCACAGACACCATTCTACACACCTCAATAAACCACACTGTCACCATTCTACACACCCCAAAAAACCACACTGTCACCATTTTAAACACCTCAATAAACCACACTGTGTCACCATTCTACACACCTCAATAAACCACAGTGTCACCATTCCACACACCCCAATAAACCACACTGTGTCACCATTCTACACACCCCAATAAACCACACTGTCACCATTCTACACACCTCAATAAACCACACTGTCACCATTCTACACACCCCAATAAACCACACTGTGTCACCATTCTACACACCTCAATAAACCACTGTGTCACCATTCTCCACACCCCAATAAACCACACTGTCACCATTCTACACTCCCCAATAAACCACACTGTCACCATTCTACACACCTCAATAAACCACACTGTCACCATTCTACACACTCCAATAAACCACACAGTCACCATTCTACACACTCCAATAAACCACACAGTCACCATTCTACACACCCCAATAAACCACACTGTCACCATTCTACACACCCCAATAAACCACACTGTGTCACCATTCTCCACACCCCAATAAACCACACTGTGTCACCATTCTACACACCCCAATAAACCGCACTGTGTCACCATTCTACACACCCCAATAAACCACACTGTGTCACCATTCTACACACCCCAATCAACCACACTGTGTCACCATTCTACACACCCCAATCAACCACACTGTGTCACCATTCTACACACCCCAATAAACCACACTGTGTCACCATTCTACACATCCCGATAAACCACACTGTGTCACCATTCTACACACCTCAATAAACCACTGTGTCACCATTCTACACACCCCAATAAACCACTGTGTCACCTTTCCACACACCCCAATAAACCACACTGTGTCACCATTCTACACACCTCAATAAACCACTGTGTCACCATTCTACACACCCCAATAAACCACTGTGTCACCTTTCCACACACCCCAATAAACCACACTGTGTCACCATTCTACACGCCTCAATAAACCACTGTGTCACCATTCTACACGCCCCAATAAACCACTGTGTCACCATTCTCCACACCCCAATAAACCACTGTGTCACCGTTCTACACACCCCAATAAACCACACTGTGTCACCATTCTACACACCTCAATAAACCACTGTGTCACCATTCTACACACCCCAATAAACCACTGTGTCACCTTTCCACACACCCCAATAAACCACACTGTGTCACCATTCTACACACCCCAATAAACCACACTGTGTCACCATTCTACACACCTCAATAAACCACTGTGTCACCATTCTACACACCCCAATAAACCACTGTGTCACCTTTCCACACACCCCAATAAACCACACTGTGTCACCATTCTACACACCTCAATAAACCACTGTGTCACCATTCTACACACCCCAATAAACCACTGTGTCACCTTTCCACACACCACAATAAACCACACTGTGTCACCATTCTACACACCTCAACAAACCACTGTCACCATTCTACACACCCCAATAAACCACACTGTGTCACCATTCTACACACCTCAATAAACGACACTGTGTCACCATTCTACACACCCCAATAAACCACACTGTGTCACCATTCGAGACACCACAATAAACCACACTGTGTCACCATTCTACACACCTCAATAAACCACTGTCACCATTCTACACACCCCAATAAACCACACTGTGTCACCATTCTACACACCTCAATAAACGACACTGTGTCACTATTCTACACACCCCAATAAACCACACTGTGTCACCATTCTACACACCCCAATAAACCACACTGTGTCACCATTCTACACACCCCAATAAACCACACTGTGTCACCATTCTACACACCCCAATCAACCACACTGTGTCACCATTCTACACACCCCAATAAACCACACTGTCACCATTCTACACACCCCAATAAACCACACTGTCACCATTCTACACACCCCAATAAACCACACTGTGTCACCATTCCCCACACGACAGTAAACCACACTGTGTCACCATTCTACACACCCCAATAAACCACACTGTGTCACCATTCTACACACCTCAATAAACCACACTGTGTCACCATTCTACACACCCCAATAAACCACACTGTGTCACCATTCTACACACCTCAATAAACCACACTGTGTCACCATTCTACACACCTCAATAAACCACACTGTGTCACCATTCTCCACACCCCAATAAACCACACTGTGTCACCATTCTACACACCTCAATAAACCACTGTGTCACCATTCTACACACCCCAATAAACCACTGTGTCACCTTTCCACACACCCCAATAAACCACACTGTGTCACCATTCTACACACCTCAATAAACCACTGTGTCACCATTCTACACACCCCAATAAACCACTGTGTCACCTTTCCACACACCCCAATAAACCACACTGTCACCATTCTACACACCCCAATAAACCACACTGTGTCACCATTCTACACACCTCAATAAACCACTGTGTCACCATTCTCCACACCCCAATAAAGCACTGTGTCACCATTCTACACACCCCAATAAACCACACTGTGTCACCATTCTACACACCTCAATAAACCACTGTGTCACCATTCTACACACCCCAATAAACCACACTGTGTCACCATTCGACACACCACAATAAACCACACTGTGTCACCATTCTACACACCTCAATAAACCACACTGTGTCACCATTCGACACAGCACAATAAACCACACAGTGTCACCATTCTACACACCTCAATAAACCACTGTGTCACCATTCTACACACCCCAATAAACCACTGTGTCACCTTTCCACACACCCCAATAAACCACACTGTGTCACCATTCGACACACCACAATAAACCACACTGTGTCACCATTCTACACACCTCAATAAACCACTGTCACCATTCTACACACCCCAATAAACCACACTGTGTCACCATTCTACACACCTCAATAAACGACACTGTGTCACCATTCTACACACCCCAATAAACCACACTGTGTCACCATTCGACACACCACAATAAACCACACTGTGTCACCATTCTCCACACCTCAATAAACCACTGTCACCATTCTACACACCCCAATAAACCACACTGTGTCACCATTCTACACACCTCAATAAACCACACTGTGTCACCATTCTACACACCTCAATAAACCACACTGTGTCACCATTCTCCACACCCCAATAAACCACACTGTGTCACCATTCTACACACCCCAATAAACCACACTGTGTCACCATTTTAAACACCTCAATAAACCACACTGTGTCACCATTCTACACACCTCAATAAACCACACTGTGTCACCATTCTACACACCTCAATAAACCACACTGTCACCATTCTACACACCCCAATAAACCACACTGTGTCACCATTCTTCACACCCCAATAAACCACTCTGTCACCATTCTACACACCCCAATAAACCACACTGTCACCATTCTACACACCCCAATAAACCACACTGTGTCACCATTCTACACACCCCAATAAACCACACTGTCACCATTCTACACACCCCAATAAACCACACTGTGTCACCATTCTACACACTCCAATAAACCACACTGTCACCATTCTACACACCCCAATAAACCACACTGTGTCACCATTCTACACACCCCAATAAACCACACTGTCACCATTCTACACACTCCAATAAACCACACTGTCACCATTCTACACATTCCAATAAACCACACTGTCACCATTCTACACACCCCAATAAACCACACTGTGTCACCATTCTACACACCCCAATAAACCACACTGTCACCATTCTACACACCCCAATAAACCACACTGTGTCACCATTCTCCACACCCCAATAAACCACACTGTGTCACCATTCTCCACACCCCAATAAACCACACTGTGTCACCATTCTACACATTCCAATAAACCACACTGTGTCACCATTCTACACACCCCAATAAACCACACTGTGTCACCATTCTACACACCCCAATAAACCACACTGTGTCACCATTCTACACACCCCAATAAACCACACTGTGTCACCATTCTACACACCCCAATCAACCACACTGTGTCACCATTCTACACACCCCAATAAACCACACTGTGTCACCATTCTACACACCCCAATAAACCACACTGTGTCACCATTCTACACACCTCAATAAACCACTGTGTCACCATTCTACACACCCCCAATAAACCACTGTGTCACCTTTCCACACACCCCAATATACCACACTGTGTCACCATTCTACACGCCTCAATAAACCACTGTGTCACCATTCTACACGCCCCAATAAACCACTGTGTCACCATTCTCCACACCCCAATAAACCACTGTGTCACCATTCTACACACCCCAATAAACCACACTGTGTCACCATTCTACACACCTCAATAAACCACTGTGTCACCATTCTACACACCCCAATAAACCACTGTGTCACCTTTCCACACACCCCAATAAACCACACTGTGTCACCATTCGACACACCACAATAAACCACACTGTGTCACCATTCTACACACCTCAATAAACCACTGTCACCATTCTACACACCCCAATAAACCACACTGTGTCACCATTCTACACACCTCAATAAACGACACTGTGTCACCATTCTACACACCCCAATAAACCACACTGTGTCACCATTCGACACACCACAATAAACCACACTGTGTCACCATTCTACACACCTCAATAAACCACAGTCACCATTCTACACACCCCAATAAACCACACTGTGTCACCATTCTACACACCCCAATAAACCACACTGTGTCACCATTCTACACACCTCAATAAACCACTGTCACCATTCTACACACCCCAATAAACCACACTGTGTCACCATTCTACACACCTCAATAAACCACTGTGTCACCATTCTCCACACCCCAATAAAGCACTGTGTCACCATTCTACACACCCCAATAAACCACACTGTGTCACCATTCTACACACCTCAATAAACCACACTGTGGCACCATTCGACACACCCCAATAAACCACACTGTGTCACCATTCTACACACCCCAATCAACCACACTGTGTCACCATTCTACACACCTCAATAAACCACTGTGTCACCATTCTACACACCCCAATAAACCACTGTGTCACCTTTCCACACACCCCAATAAACCACACTGTGTCACCATTCGACACACCACAATAAATCACACTGTGTCACCATTCTACACACCTCAATAAACCACTGTCACCATTCTACACACCCCAATAAACCACACTGTGTCACCATTCTACACATCTCAATAAACGACACTGTGTCACCATTCTACACACCCCAATAAACCACACTGTGTCACCATTCGGCACACCACAATAAACCACACTGTGTCACCATTCTACACACCTCAATAAACCACTGTCACCATTCTACACACCCCAATAAACCACACTGTGTCACCATTCTACACACCCCAATAAACCACACTGTGTCACCATTCTACACACCTCAATAAACCACTGTCACCATTCTACACACCCCAATAAACCACACTGTGTCACCATTCTACACACCTCAATAAACCACTGTGTCACCATTCTCCACACCCCAATAAAGCACTGTGTCACCATTCTACACACCCCAATAAACCACACTGTGTCACCATTCTACACACCTCAATAAACCACTGTGTCACCATTCTACACACCCCAATAAACCACACTGTGTCACCATTCGACACACCACAATAAACCACACTGTGTCACCATTCTACACACCTCAATAAACCACACTGTGTCACCATTCGACACAGCACAATAAACCACACAGTGTCACCATTCTACACACCTCAATAAACCACTGTGTCACCATTCTACACACCCCAATAAACCACTGTGTCACCTTTCCACACACCCCAATAAACCACACTGTGTCACCATTCGACACACCACAATAAACCACACTGTGTCACCATTCTACACACCTCAATAAACCACTGTCACCATTCTACACACCCCAATAAACCACACTGTGTCACCATTCTACACACCTCAATAAACGACACTGTGTCACCATTCTACACACCCCAATAAACCACACTTTGTCACCATTCGACACACCACAATAAACCACACTGTGTCACCATTCTCCACACCTCAATAAACCACTGTCACCATTCTACACACCCCAATAAACCACACTGTGTCACCATTCTACACACCTCAATAAACCACACTGTGTCACCATTCTACACACCTCAATAAACCACACTGTGTCACCATTCTCCACACCCCAATAAACCACACTGTGTCACCATTCTACACACCCCAATAAACCACACTGTGTCACCATTTTAAACACCTCAATAAACCACACTGTGTCACCATTCTACACACCTCAATAAACCACACTGTGTCACCATTCTACACACCTCAATAAACCACACTGTCACCATTCTACACACCCCAATAAACCACACTGTGTCACCATTCTTCACACCCCAATAAACCACTCTGTCACCATTCTACACACCCCAATAAACCACACTGTCACCATTCTACACACCCCAATAAACCACACTGTGTCACCATTCTACACACCCCAATAAACCACACTGTCACCATTCTACACACCCCAATAAACCACACTGTGTCACCATTCTACACACTCCAATAAACCACACTGTCACCATTCTACACACCCCAATAAACCACACTGTGTCACCATTCTACACACCCCAATAAACCACACTGTCACCATTCTACACACTCCAATAAACCACACTGTCACCATTCTACACATTCCAATAAACCACACTGTCACCATTCTACACACCCCAATAAACCACACTGTGTCACCATTCTACACACCCCAATAAACCACACTGTCACCATTCTACACACCCCAATAAACCACACTGTGTCACCATTCTCCACACCCCAATAAACCACACTGTGTCACCATTCTCCACACCCCAATAAACCACACTGTGTCACCATTCTACACATTCCAATAAACCACACTGTGTCACCATTCTACACACCCCAATAAACCACACTGTGTCACCATTCTACACACCCCAATAAACCACACTGTGTCACCATTCTACACACCCCAATAAACCACACTGTGTCACCATTCTACACACCCCAATCAACCACACTGTGTCACCATTCTACACACCCCAATAAACCACACTGTGTCACCATTCTACACACCCCAATAAACCACACTGTGTCACCATTCTACACACCTCAATAAACCACTGTGTCACCATTCTACACACCCCCAATAAACCACTGTGTCACCTTTCCACACACCCCAATATACCACACTGTGTCACCATTCTACACGCCTCAATAAACCACTGTGTCACCATTCTACACGCCCCAATAAACCACTGTGTCACCATTCTCCACACCCCAATAAACCACTGTGTCACCATTCTACACACCCCAATAAACCACACTGTGTCACCATTCTACACACCTCAATAAACCACTGTGTCACCATTCTACACACCCCAATAAACCACTGTGTCACCTTTCCACACACCCCAATAAACCACACTGTGTCACCATTCGACACACCACAATAAACCACACTGTGTCACCATTCTACACACCTCAATAAACCACTGTCACCATTCTACACACCCCAATAAACCACACTGTGTCACCATTCTACACACCTCAATAAACGACACTGTGTCACCATTCTACACACCCCAATAAACCACACTGTGTCACCATTCGACACACCACAATAAACCACACTGTGTCACCATTCTACACACCTCAATAAACCACTGTCACCATTCTACACACCCCAATAAACCACACTGTGTCACCATTCTACACACCCCAATAAACCACACTGTGTCACCATTCTACACACCTCAATAAACCACTGTCACCATTCTACACACCCCAATAAACCACACTGTGTCACCATTCTACACACCTCAATAAACCACTGTGTCACCATTCTCCACACCCCAATAAAGCACTGTGTCACCATTCTACACACCCCAATAAACCACACTGTGTCACCATTCTACACACCTCAATAAACCACACTGTGGCACCATTCGACACACCCCAATAAACCACACTGTGTCACCATTCTACACACCCCAATCAACCACACTGTGTCACCATTCTACACACCCCAATAAACCACACTGTGTCACCATTCTACACACCCCAATAAACCACACTGTGTCACCATTCTACACACCTCAATAAACCACTGTGTCACCATTCTACACACCCCCAATAAACCACTGTGTCACCTTTCCACACACCCCAATATACCACACTGTGTCACCATTCTACACGCCTCAATAAACCACTGTGTCACCATTCTACACGCCCCAATAAACCACTGTGTCACCATTCTCCACACCCCAATAAACCACTGTGTCACCATTCTACACACCCCAATAAACCACACTGTGTCACCATTCTACACACCTCAATAACCCACTGTGTCACCATTCTACACACCCCAATAAACCACTGTGTCACCTTTCCACACACCCCAATAAACCACACTGTGTCACCATTCGACACACCACAATAAACCACACTGTGTCACCATTCTACACACCTCAATAAACCACTGTCACCATTCTACACACCCCAATAAACCACACTGTGTCACCATTCTACACACCTCAATAAACGACACTGTGTCACCATTCTACACACCCCAATAAACCACACTGTGTCACCATTCGACACACCACAATAAACCACACTGTGTCACCATTCTACACACCTCAATAAACCACTGTCACCATTCTACACACCACAATAAACCACACTGTGTCACCATTCTACACACCCCAATAAACCACACTGTGTCACCATTCTACACACCTCAATAAACCACTGTCACCATTCTACACACCCCAATAAACCACACTGTGTCACCATTCTACACACCTCAATAAACCACTGTGTCACCATTCTCCACACCCCAATAAAGCACTGTGTCACCATTCTACACACCCCAATAAACCACACTGTGTCACCATTCTACACACCTCAATAAACCACTGTGTCACCATTCTACACACCCCAATAAACCACACTGTGTCACCATTCGACACACCACAATAAACCACACTGTGTCACCATTCTACACACCTCAATAAACCACACTGTGTCACCATTCGACACAGCACAATAAACCACACAGTGTCACCATTCTACACACCTCAATAAACCACTGTGTCACCATTCTACACACCCCAATAAACCACTGTGTCACCTTTCCACACACCCCAATAAACCACACTGTGTCACCATTCTACACACCCCAATAAACCACACTGTGTCACCATTCTACACACCTCAATAAACGACACTGTGTCACCATTCTACACACCCCAATAAACCACACTGTGTCACCATTCGACACACCACAATAAACCACACTGTGTCACCATTCTACACACCTCAATAAACCACTGTCACCATTCTACACACCCCAATAAACCACACTGTGTCACCATGCTACACACCCCAATAAACCACACTGTGTTACCATTCGACACACCACAATAAACCACACTGTGTCACCATTCTACACACCTCAATAAACCACTGTCACCATTCTACACACCCCAATAAACCACACTGTGTCACCATTCTACACACCTCAATAAACGACACTGTGTCACCATTCTACACACCCCAATAAACCACACTGTGTCACCATTCTCCACACCCCAATAAAGCACTGTGTCACCATTCTACACACCCCAATAAACCACACTGTGTCACCATTCTACACACCTCAATAAACCACTGTGTCACCATTCTACACACCCCAATAAACCACACTGTGTCACCATTCGACACACCACAATAAACCACACTGTGTCACCATTCTACACAC
Organism: Heterodontus francisci; assembly: GCF_036365525.1. Taxonomy (NCBI): domain Eukaryota; kingdom Metazoa; phylum Chordata; class Chondrichthyes; order Heterodontiformes; family Heterodontidae; genus Heterodontus; species Heterodontus francisci. The sequence continues at coordinate 282,479 of NW_027141857.1, read as the reverse complement.
CTCAATAAACCACACTGTGTCACCATTCGACACAGCACAATAAACCACACAGTGTCACCATTCTACACACTCCAATAAACCACTGTGTCACCATTCGACACACCACGATAAACCACACAGTGTCACCATTCTACACACTCCAATAAACCACACTGTGTCACCATTCTACACACCCCAATAAACCACACTGTGTCACCATTCGACACACTCCAATAAACCACTGTGTCACCATTCGACACACCACAATAAACCACAATGTCACCATTCTACACACCCCAATAAACCACACTGTCACCATTCTACACACTCCAATAAACCACACCGTGTCACCATTCTACACACCCCAATAAACCACACTGTGTCACCATTCTACACACCCCAATAAACCACACTGTGTCACCATTCTACACACTCCAATAAACCGCACTGTGTCACCATTCCCCACACGACAGTAAACCACACTGTGTCACCATTCTACACACCACAATAAACCACACTGTGTCACCATTCTACACACCCCAATAAACCACACTGTGTCACCATTCTACGCACCCCAATAAACCACACTGTGTCACCATTCTACACACCCCAATAAACCACACTGTGTCACCATTCTACACACCCCAATAAACCACACAGTGTCACCATTCTACACACCCCAATAAACCACACTGTGTCACCATTCTACACACTCCAATAAACCACTGTGTCACCATTCGACACACCACAATAAACCACAGTGTCACCATTCTACACACCCCAATAAACCACACTGTCACCATTCTACACACTCCAATAAACCACTGTGTCACCTTTCCACACACCCCAATAAACCACACTGTGTCACCATTCTACACACCCCAATAAACCACACTGTGTCACCATTCTACACACTCCAATAAACCACTGTGTCACCATTCGACACACCACAATAAACCACACTGTGTCACCATTCTACACACCTCAATAAACCACACTGTGTCACCATTCTACACACCCCAATAAACCACACTGTGTCACCATTTTAAACACCTCAATAAACCACACTGTGTCACCATTCTACACACCTCAATAAACCACACTGTGTCACCATTCTACACACCCCAATAAACCACACTGTGTCACCATTCTACACACCTCAATAAACCACACTGTCACCATTCTACACACCCCAATAAACCACACTGTGTCACCATTCTTCACACCCCAATAAACCACTCTGTCACCATTCTACACACCCCAATAAACCACACTGTCACCATTCTACACACCCCAATAAACCACACTGTGTCACCATTCTACACACCCCAATAAACCACACTGTCACCATTCTACACACCCCAATAAACCACACTGTGTCACCATTCTACACACTCCAATAAACCACACTGTCACCATTCTACACACCCCAATAAACCACACTGTCACCATTCTACACATTCCAATAAACCACACTGTCACCATTCTACACACCCCAATAAACCACACTGTGTCACCATTCTACACACCCCAATAAACCACACTGTCACCATTCTACACACCCCAATAAACCACACTGTGTCACCATTATCCACACCCCAATAAACCACACTGTGTCACCATTCTCCACACCCCAATAAACCACACTGTGTCACCATTCTACACATTCCAATAAACCACACTGTGTCACCATTCTACACACCCCAATAAACCACACTGTGTCACCATTCTACACACCCCAATAAACCACACTGTGTCACCATTCTACACACCCCAATAAACCACACTGTGTCACCATTCTACACACCCCAATCAACCACACTGTGTCACCATTCTACACACCCCAATAAACCACACTGTGTCACCATTCTACACACCCCAATAAACCACACTGTGTCACCATTCTACACACCTCAATAAACCACTGTGTCACCATTCTACACACCCCCAATAAACCACTGTGTCACCTCTCCACACACCCCGATATACCACACTGTGTCACCATTCTACACGCCTCAATAAACCACTGTGTCACCATTCTACACGCCCCAATAAACCACTGTGTCACCATTCTCCGCACCCCAATAAACCACTGTGTCACCATTCTACACACCCCAATAAACCACACTGTGTCACCATTCTACACACCTCAATAAACCACTGTGTCACCATTCTACACACCCCAATAAACCACTGTGTCACCTTTCCACACACCCCAATAAACCACACTGTGTCACCATTCGACACACCACAATAAACCACACTGTGTCACCATTCTACACACCTCAATAAACCACTGTCACCATTCTACACACCCCAATAAACCACACTGTGTCACCTTTCTACACACCTCAATAAACGACACTGTGTCACCATTCTACACACCCCAATAAACCACACTGTGTCACCATTCGACACACCACAATAAACCACACTGTGTCACCATTCTACACACCTCAATAAACAACTGTCACCATTCTACACACCCCAATAAACCACACTGTGTCACCATTCTACACACCTCAATAAACGACACTGTGTCACCATTCTACACACCCCAATAAACCACACTGTGTCACCATTCTACACACCTCAATAAACCACTGTGTCACCATTCTCCACACCCCAATAAACCACTGTGTCACCATTCTACACACCCCAATAAACCACACTGTGTCACCATTCTACACACCCCAATAAACCACACTGTGTCACCATTCGACACACCACAATAAACCACACTGTGTCACCATTCTACACACCTCAATAAACCACTGTCACCATTCTACACACCCCAATAAACCACACTGTGTCACCATTCTACACACCTCAATAAAAGACACTGTGTCACCATTCTACACACCCCAATAAACCACACTGTGTCACCATTCGACACACCACAATAAACCACACTGTGTCACCATTCTACACACTCCAATAAACCACACTGTGTCACCATTCGACACAGCACAATAAACCACACAGTGTCACCATTCTACACACTCCAAGAAACCACTGTGTCACCATTCGACAAACCACAATAAACCACTGTGTCACCATTCTACACACCTCAATAAACCACTGTGTCACCATTCTCCACACCCCAATAAAGCACTGTGTCACCATTCTACACACCCCAATAAACCACACTGTGTCACCATTCTACACACCTCAATAAACCACTGTGTCACCATTCTACACACCCCAATAAACCACACTGTGTCACCATTCGACACACCACAATAAACCACACTGTGTCACCATTCTACACACTCCAATAAACCACACTGTGTCACCATTCGACACAGCACAATAAACCACACAGTGTCACCATTCCACACACTCCAATAAACCACACTGTGTCACCATTCGACACACCACAATAAACCACAGTGTCACCATTCTACACACCCCAATAAACCACACTGTCACCATTCTACACACTCCAATAAACCACTGTGTCACCTTTCCACACACCCCAATAAACCACACTGTGTCACCATTCTACACACCCCAATAAACCACACTGTGTCACCATTCTACACACTCCAATAAACCACTGTGTCACCATTCGACACACCACAATAAACCACACTGTGTCACCATTCTACACACCTCAATAAACCACACTGTGTCACCATTCGACACACCACAATAAACCACACTGTCCCCATTCTACACACCCCAATAAACCACACTGTGTCACCATTCGACACACCCCAATAAACCACACCGTGTCAACATTCTACACACCCCAATAAACCACACTGTGTCACCATTCTACACACTCCAATAAACGACACTGTGTCACCATTCTACACACCCCAATAAACCACACTGTGTCACCATTCTACACACCTCAATAAACCACACTGTGTCACGATTCTACACACCTCAATAAACCGCACTGTGTCACGATTCTACACACATCAATAAACCACACTGTGTCACCATTCTACACACTCCAATAAACCACACTGTGTCACCATTCTACACACCCCAATAAACCACACTGTGTCACCATTCGACACACCTCAATAAACCACACTGTGTCACCATTCTACACACCCCAATAAACCACACTGTGTCACCATTCTACACACCACAATAAACCACACTGTCACCATTCTACACACCCCAATAAACCACACTGTGTCACCATTCGACACACCCCAATAAACGACACTGTGTCACCATTCTACACACCTCAATAAACCACACTGTGTCACCATTCTACACACCACAATAAACCACACCGTGTCAACATTCTACACACCCCAATAAACCACACTGTGTCACCATTCTACACACTCCAATAAACGACACTGTGTCACCATTCTACACACCCCAATAAACCACACTGTGTCACCATTCTACACACCCCAATAAACCACACTGTGTCACCATTCTACACACCCCAATAAACCACACTGTGTCACTATTCTACACACCCCAATAAACCACACAGTGTCACCATTCTACACACCCCAATAAACCACACTGTGTCACCATTCTACACACTCCAATAAACCACTGTGTCACCATTCGACACACCCCAATAAACCACACTGTGTCACCATTCTACACACCCCAATAAACCACACTGTCACCATTCTACACACCCCAATAAACCACACTGTGTCACCATTATCCACACCCCAATAAACCACACTGTGTCACCATTCTCCACACCCCAATAAACCACACTGTGTCACCATTCTACACATTCCAATAAACCACACTGTGTCACCATTCTACACACCCCAATAAACCACACTGTGTCACCATTCTACACACCCCAATAAACCACACTGTGTCACCATTCTACACACCCCAATAAACCACACTGTGTCACCATTCTACACACCCCAATCAACCACACTGTGTCACCATTCTACACACCCCAATAAACCACACTGTGTCACCATTCTACACACCCCAATAAACCACACTGTGTCACCATTCTACACACCTCAATAAACCACTGTGTCACCATTCTACACACCCCCAATAAACCACTGTGTCACCTCTCCACACACCCCGATATACCACACTGTGTCACCATTCTACACGCCTCAATAAACCACTGTGTCACCATTCTACACGCCCCAATAAACCACTGTGTCACCATTCTCCGCACCCCAATAAACCACTGTGTCACCATTCTACACACCCCAATAAACCACACTGTGTCACCATTCTACACACCTCAATAAACCACTGTGTCACCATTCTACACACCCCAATAAACCACTGTGTCACCTTTCCACACACCCCAATAAACCACACTGTGTCACCATTCGACACACCACAATAAACCACACTGTGTCACCATTCTACACACCTCAATAAACCACTGTCACCATTCTACACACCCCAATAAACCACACTGTGTCACCTTTCTACACACCTCAATAAACGACACTGTGTCACCATTCTACACACCCCAATAAACCACACTGTGTCACCATTCGACACACCACAATAAACCACACTGTGTCACCATTCTACACACCTCAATAAACAACTGTCACCATTCTACACACCCCAATAAACCACACTGTGTCACCATTCTACACACCTCAATAAACGACACTGTGTCACCATTCTACACACCCCAATAAACCACACTGTGTCACCATTCTACACACCTCAATAAACCACTGTGTCACCATTCTCCACACCCCAATAAACCACTGTGTCACCATTCTACACACCCCAATAAACCACACTGTGTCACCATTCTACACACCCCAATAAACCACACTGTGTCACCATTCGACACACCACAATAAACCACACTGTGTCACCATTCTACACACCTCAATAAACCACTGTCACCATTCTACACACCCCAATAAACCACACTGTGTCACCATTCTACACACCTCAATAAAAGACACTGTGTCACCATTCTACACACCCCAATAAACCACACTGTGTCACCATTCGACACACCACAATAAACCACACTGTGTCACCATTCTACACACTCCAATAAACCACACTGTGTCACCATTCGACACAGCACAATAAACCACACAGTGTCACCATTCTACACACTCCAAGAAACCACTGTGTCACCATTCGACAAACCACAATAAACCACTGTGTCACCATTCTACACACCTCAATAAACCACTGTGTCACCATTCTCCACACCCCAATAAAGCACTGTGTCACCATTCTACACACCCCAATAAACCACACTGTGTCACCATTCTACACACCTCAATAAACCACTGTGTCACCATTCTACACACCCCAATAAACCACACTGTGTCACCATTCGACACACCACAATAAACCACACTGTGTCACCATTCTACACACTCCAATAAACCACACTGTGTCACCATTCGACACAGCACAATAAACCACACAGTGTCACCATTCCACACACTCCAATAAACCACACTGTGTCACCATTCGACACACCACAATAAACCACAGTGTCACCATTCTACACACCCCAATAAACCACACTGTCACCATTCTACACACTCCAATAAACCACTGTGTCACCTTTCCACACACCCCAATAAACCACACTGTGTCACCATTCTACACACCCCAATAAACCACACTGTGTCACCATTCTACACACTCCAATAAACCACTGTGTCACCATTCGACACACCACAATAAACCACACTGTGTCACCATTCTACACACCTCAATAAACCACACTGTGTCACCATTCGACACACCACAATAAACCACACTGTCCCCATTCTACACACCCCAATAAACCACACTGTGTCACCATTCGACACACCCCAATAAACCACACCGTGTCAACATTCTACACACCCCAATAAACCACACTGTGTCACCATTCTACACACTCCAATAAACGACACTGTGTCACCATTCTACACACCCCAATAAACCACACTGTGTCACCATTCTACACACCTCAATAAACCACACTGTGTCACGATTCTACACACCTCAATAAACCGCACTGTGTCACGATTCTACACACATCAATAAACCACACTGTGTCACCATTCTACACACTCCAATAAACCACACTGTGTCACCATTCTACACACCCCAATAAACCACACTGTGTCACCATTCGACACACCTCAATAAACCACACTGTGTCACCATTCTACACACCCCAATAAACCACACTGTGTCACCATTCTACACACCACAATAAACCACACTGTCACCATTCTACACACCCCAATAAACCACACTGTGTCACCATTCGACACACCCCAATAAACGACACTGTGTCACCATTCTACACACCTCAATAAACCACACTGTGTCACCATTCTACACACCACAATAAACCACACCGTGTCAACATTCTACACACCCCAATAAACCACACTGTGTCACCATTCTACACACTCCAATAAACGACACTGTGTCACCATTCTACACACCCCAATAAACCACACTGTGTCACCATTCTACACACCCCAATAAACCACACTGTGTCACCATTCTACACACCCCAATAAACCACACTGTGTCACTATTCTACACACCCCAATAAACCACACAGTGTCACCATTCTACACACCCCAATAAACCACACTGTGTCACCATTCTACACACTCCAATAAACCACTGTGTCACCATTCGACACACCACAATAAACCACAGTGTCACCATTCTACACACTCCAATAAACCACTGTGTCACCTTTCCACACACCCCAATAAACCACACTGTGTCACCATTCTACACACTCCAATAAACCACTTTGTCACCATTCGACACACCACAATAAACCACACTGTGTCACCATTCTACACACCTCAATAAACCACACTGTGTCACCATTCGACACACCCCAATAAACCACTCCGTGTCAACATTCTACACACCCCAATAAACCACACTGTGTCACCATTCGACACACCCCAATAAACCACACCGTGTCAACATTCTACACACCCCAATAAACCACACTGTCACCATTCTACACACTCCAATAAACGACACTGTGTCACCATTCTACACACCCCAATAAACCACACTGTGTCACCATTCTACACACCTCAATAAACCACACTGTGTCACGATTCTACACACCTCAATAAACCGCACTGTGTCACGATTCTACACACATCAATAAACCACACTGTGTCACCATTCTACACACTCCAATAAACCACACTGTGTCACCATTCTCCACACCCCTATAAACCACACTGTGTCACCATTCTACACACCCCAATAAACCACACTGTGTCACCATTCTACACACCCCAATAAACCACACTGTGTCACCATTCGACACACCTCAATAAACCACACTGTGTCACCATTCTACACACCCCAATAAACCACACTGTGTCACCATTCTACACACCACAATAAACCACACTGTGTCACCATTCGACACACCCCAATAAACGACACTGTGTCACCATTCTACACACCTCAATAAACCACACTGTGTCACCATTCTACACACCACAATAAACCACACCGTGTCAACATTCTACACACCCCAATAAACCACACTGTGTCACCATTCTACACACTCCAATAAACGACACTGTGTCACCATTCTACACACCACAATAAACCACACTGTGTCACCATTCTACACACCCCAAGAAACCACACTGTGTCACCATTCGACACACCTCAATAAACCACACTGTGTCACCATTCTACACACCCCAATAAACCACACTGTGTCACCATTCTACACACCCCAATAAACCACACTGTGTCACCATTCGACACACCCCAATAAACCACACTGTGTCACCATTCTACACACCTCAATAAACCAAACTGTGTCACCTTTCTACACACCCCAATAAACCACACTGTGTCACCATTCGACACACCCCAATAAACCACACTGTGTCACCATTCTACACACCACAATAAACCACACTGTGTCACCATTCGACACACCCCAATAAACGACACTGTGTCACCATTCTACACACCTCAATAAACCACACTGTGTCACCATTCTACACACCACAATAAACCACACCGTGTCAACATTCTACACACCCCAATAAACCACACTGTGTCACCATTCTACACACTCCAATAAACGACACTGTGTCACCATTCTACACACCACAATAAACCACACTGTGTCACCATTCTACACACCCCAAGAAACCACACTGTGTCACCATTCGACACACCTCAATAAACCACACTGTGTCACCATTCTACACACCCCAATAAACCACACTGTGTCACCATTCTACACACCCCAATAAACCACACTGTGTCACCATTCGACACACCCCAATAAACCACACTGTGTCACCATTCTACACACCTCAATAAACCAAACTGTGTCACCTTTCTACACACCCCAATAAACCACACTGTGTCACCATTCTACACACCTCAATAAACCACACTGTGTCACCATTCTACACACCCCAATAAACCACACTGTGTCACCATTCTACACACCTCAATAAACCACACTGTGTCACGATTCTACACACCTCAATAAACCACACTGTGTCACCATTCTACACACCTCAATAAACCACACTGTGGCACCATTCGACACACCCCAATAAACCACACCGTGTCAACATTCTACACACCCCAATAAACCACACTGTGTCACCATTCGACACACCCCAATAAACCACACTGTGTCACCATTCTACACACCCCAATAAACCACACTGTGTCACCATTCTACACACCTCAATCAACGACACTGTGTCACCATTCTACACACCCCAATAAACCACACTGTGTCACCATTCTACACACCCCAATAAACCACACTGTGTCACCATTCTACACACATCAATAAACCACACTGTGTCACCATTCTGCACACTCCAATAAACCACACTGTGTCACCATTCTACACACCTCAATAAACCACACTGTGTCACGATTCTACACACCTCAATAAACCGCACTGTGTCACGATTCTACACACATCAATAAACCACACTGTGTCACCATTCTACACACTCCAATAAACGACACTGTGTCACCATTCTACACACCCCAATAAAACACACTGTGTCACCATTCTACACACATCAATAAACCACACTGTGTCACCATTCTACACACTCCAATAAACGACACTGTGTCACCATTCTACACACCCCAATAAACCACACTGTGTCACCATTCTACACACCTCAATAAACCACACTGTGTCACCATTCTACACACCACAATAAACCACACTGTGTCACCATTCTACACACCCCAATAAACCACACTGTGTCACCATTCTACACACCCCAATAAACCACACTGTGTCACCATTCCACACACTCCAATAAACCACACTGTGTCACCATTCCACACACCCCAATAAACGACACTGTGTCACCATTCTACACACCCCAATAAACCACACTGTGTCACCATTCTACACACCTCAATAAACCACACTGTGTCACCATTCAACACACCCCAATAAACCACACTGTGTCACCATTCTACACACCCCAATAAACCACAATGTGTCACCATTCTACACACTCCAATAAACCACACTGTGTCACCATTCTACACACCCCAATAAACCACACTGTGTCACCATTCTACACACCACAATAAACCACACTGTGTCACCATTCGACACACCACAATAAACCACAGTGTCACCATTCTACACACCCCAATAAACCACACTGTCACCATTCTACACACTCCAATAAACCACTGTGTCACCTTTCCACACACCCCAATAAACCACACTGTGTCACCATTCTACACACCCCAATAAACCACACTGTGTCACCATTCTACACACTCCAATAAACCACTGTGTCACCTTTCCACACACCCCAATAAACCACACTGTGTCACCATTCGACACACCACAATAAACCACACTGTGTCACCATTCTACACACCCCAATAAACCACACTGTGTAACCATTCTACACACTCCAATAAACCACTGTGTCACCATTCGACACACCACAATAAACCACAGTGTCACCATTCTACACACCCCAATAAACCACACTGTCACCATTCTACACACTCCAATAAACCACTGTGTCACCTTTCCACACACCCCAATAAACCACACTGTGTCACCATTCTACACACCCCAATAAACCACACTGTGTCACCATTCTACACACCTCAATAAACCAAACTGTGTCACCTTTCTACACACCCCAATAAACCACACTGTGTCACCATTCTACACACCTCAATAAACCACACTGTGTCACCATTCTACACACCCCAATAAACCACACTGTGTCACCATTCTACACACCTCAATAAACCACACTGTGTCACGATTCTACACACCTCAATAAACCACACTGTGTCACCATTCTACACACCTCAATAAACCACACTGTGGCACCATTCGACACACCCCAATAAACCACACCGTGTCAACATTCTACACACCCCAATAAACCACACTGTGTCACCATTCGACACACCCCAATAAACCACACTGTGTCACCATTCTACACACCCCAATAAACCACACTGTGTCACCATTCTACACACCTCAATCAACGACACTGTGTCACCATTCTACACACCCCAATAAACCACACTGTGTCACCATTCTACACACCCCAATAAACCACACTGTGTCACCATTCTACACACATCAATAAACCAGACTGTGTCACCATTCTGCACACTCCAATAAACCACACTGTGTCACCATTCTACACACCTCAATAAACCACACTGTGTCACGATTCTACACACCTCAATAAACCGCACTGTGTCACGATTCTACACACATCAATAAACCACACTGTGTCACCATTCTACACACTCCAATAAACGACACTGTGTCACCATTCTACACACCCCAATAAAACACACTGTGTCACCATTCTACACACATCAATAAACCACACTGTGTCACCATTCTACACACTCCAATAAACGACACTGTGTCACCATTCTACACACCCCAATAAACCACACTGTGTCACCATTCTACACACCTCAATAAACCACACTGTGTCACCATTCTACACACCACAATAAACCACACTGTGTCACCATTCTACACACCCCAATAAACCACACTGTGTCACCATTCTACACACCCCAATAAACCACACTGTGTCACCATTCCACACACTCCAATAAACCACACTGTGTCACCATTCCACACACCCCAATAAACGACACTGTGTCACCATTCTACACACCCCAATAAACCACACTGTGTCACCATTCTACACACCTCAATAAACCACACTGTGTCACCATTCAACACACCCCAATAAACCACACTGTGTCACCATTCTACACACCCCAATAAACCACAATGTGTCACCATTCTACACACTCCAATAAACCACACTGTGTCACCATTCTACACACCCCAATAAACCACACTGTGTCACCATTCTACACACCACAATAAACCACACTGTGTCACCATTCGACACACCACAATAAACCACAGTGTCACCATTCTACACACCCCAATAAACCACACTGTCACCATTCTACACACTCCAATAAACCACTGTGTCACCTTTCCACACACCCCAATAAACCACACTGTGTCACCATTCTACACACCCCAATAAACCACACTGTGTCACCATTCTACACACTCCAATAAACCACTGTGTCACCTTTCCACACACCCCAATAAACCACACTGTGTCACCATTCGACACACCACAATAAACCACACTGTGTCACCAGTCTACACACAGCAATAAACCACACTGTGTAACCATTCTACACACTCCAATAAACCACTGTGTCACCATTCGACACACCACAATAAACCACAGTGTCACCATTCTACACACCCCAATAAACCACACTGTCACCATTCTACACACTCCAATAAACCACTGTGTCACCTTTCCACACACCCCAATAAACCACACTGTGTCACCATTCTACACACCCCAATAAACCACACTGTGTCACCATTCTACACACTCCAATAAACCACTGTGTCACCATTCGACACACCACAATAAACCACACTGTGTCACCATTCTACACACCTCAATAAACCACACTGTGTCACCATTCGACACACCACAATAAACCACACTGTCCCCATTCTACACACCCCAATAAACCACACTGTGTCACCATTCGACACACCCCAATAAACCACACCGTGTCAACATTCTACACACCCCAATAAACCACACTGTGTCACCATTCTACACACTCCAATAAACGACACTGTGTCACCATTCTACACACCCCAATAAACCACACTGTGTCACCATTCTACACACCTCAATAAACCACACTGTGTCACGATTCTACACACCTCAATAAACCGCACTGTGTCACGATTCTACACACATCAATAAACCACACTGTGTCACCATTCTACACACTCCAATAAACCACACTGTGTCACCATTCTACACACCCCAATAAACCACACTGTGTCACCATTCGACACACCTCAATAAACCACACTGTGTCACCATTCTACACACCCCAATAAACCACACTGTGTCACCATTCTACACACCACAATAAACCACACTGTCACCATTCTACACACCCCAATAAACCACACTGTGTCACCATTCGACACACCCCAATAAACGACACTGTGTCACCATTCTACACACCTCAATAAACCACACTGTGTCACCATTCTACACACCACAATAAACCACACCGTGTCAACATTCTACACACCCCAATAAACCACACTGTGTCACCATTCTACACACTCCAATAAACGACACTGTGTCACCATTCTACACACCCCAATAAACCACACTGTGTCACCATTCTACACACCCCAATAAACCACACTGTGTCACCATTCTACACACCCCAATAAACCACACTGTGTCACCATTCTACACACCCCAATAAACCACACAGTGTCACCATTCTACACACCCCAATAAACCACACTGTGTCACCATTCTACACACTCCAATAAACCACTGTGTCACCATTCGACACACCACAATAAACCACAGTGTCACCATTCTACACACCCCAATAAACCACACTGTCACCATTCTACACACTCCAATAAACCACTGTGTCACCTTTCCACACACCCCAATAAACCACACTGTGTCACCATTCTACACACCCCAAGAAACCACACTGTGTCACCATTCGACACACCTCAATAAACCACACTGTGTCACCATTCTACACACCCCAAGAAACCACACTGTGTCACCATTCGACACACCTCAATAAACCACACTGTGTCACCATTCTACACACCCCAATAAACCACACTGTGTCACCATTCTACACACCCCAATAAACCACACTGTGTCACCATTCGACACACCCCAATAAACCACACTGTGTCACCATTCTACACACCTCAATAAACCAAACTGTGTCACCTTTCTACACACCCCAATAAACCACACTGTGTCACCATTCGACACACCCCAATAAACCACACTGTGTCACCATTCTACACACCACAATAAACCACACTGTGTCACCATTCGACACACCCCAATAAACGACACTGTGTCACCATTCTACACACCTCAATAAACCACACTGTGTCACCATTCTACACACCACAATAAACCACACCGTGTCAACATTCTATACACCCCAATAAACCACACTGTGTCACCATTCTACACACTCCAATAAACGACACTGTGTCACCATTCTACACACCACAATAAACCACACTGTGTCACCATTCTACACACCCCAAGAAACCACACTGTGTCACCATTCGACACACCTCAATAAACCACACTGTGTCACCATTCTACACACCCCAATAAACCACACTGTGTCACCATTCTACACACCCCAATAAACCACACTGTGTCACCATTCGACACACCCCAATAAACCACACTGTGTCACCATTCTACACACCTCAATAAACCAAACTGTGTCACCTTTCTACACACCCCAATAAACCACACTGTGTCACCATTCTACACACCTCAATAAACCACACTGTGTCACCATTCTACACACCCCAATAAACCACACTGTGTCACCATTCTACACACCTCAATAAACCACACTGTGTCACGATTCTACACACCTCAATAAACCACACTGTGTCACCATTCTACACACCTCAATAAACCACACTGTGGCACCATTCGACACACCCCAATAAACCACACCGTGTCAACATTCTACACACCCCAATAAACCACACTGTGTCACCATTCGACACACCCCAATAAACCACACTGTGTCACCATTCTACACACCCCAATAAACCACACTGTGTCACCATTCTACACACCTCAATCAACGACACTGTGTCACCATTCTACACACCCCAATAAACCACACTGTGTCACCATTCTACACACCCCAATAAACCACACTGTGTCACCATTCTACACACATCAATAAACCACACTGTGTCACCATTCTGCACACTCCAATAAACCACACTGTGTCACCATTCTACACACCTCAATAAACCACACTGTGTCACGATTCTACACACCTCAATAAACCGCACTGTGTCACGATTCTACACACATCAATAAACCACACTGTGTCACCATTCTACACACTCCAATAAACGACACTGTGTCACCATTCTACACACCCCAATAAACCACACTGTGTCACCATTCTACACACATCAATAAACCACACTGTGTCACCATTCTACACACTCCAATAAACGACACTGTGTCACCATTCTACACACCCCAATAAACCACACTGTGTCACCATTCTACACACCTCAATAAACCACACTGTGTCACCATTCTACACACCACAATAAACCACACTGTGTCACCATTCTACACACCCCAATAAACCACACTGTGTCACCATTCTACACACCCCAATAAACCACACTGTGTCACCATTCCACACACTCCAATAAACCACACTGTGTCACCATTCCACACACCCCAATAAACGACACTGTGTCACCATTCTACACACCCCAATAAACCACACTGTGTCACCATTCTACACACCTCAATAAACCACACTGTGTCACCATTCAACACACCCCAATAAACCACACTGTGTCACCATTCTACACACCCCAATAAACCACAATGTGTCACCATTCTACACACTCCAATAAAGCACACTGTGTCACCATTCTACACACCCCAATAAACCACACTGTGTCACCATTCTACACACCACAATAAACCACACTGTGTCACCATTCGACACACCACAATAAACCACAGTGTCACCATTCTACACACCCCAATAAACCACACTGTCACCATTCTACACACTCCAATAAACCACTGTGTCACCTTTCCACACACCCCAATAAACCACACTGTGTCACCATTCTACACACCCCAATAAACCACACTGTGTCACCATACTACACACTCCAATAAACCACTGTGTCACCTTTCCACACACCCCAATAAACCACACTGTGTCACCATTCGACACACCACAATAAACCACACTGTGTCACCATTCTACACACCCCAATAAACCACACTGTGTCACCATTCGACACACCCCAATAAACCACACCGTGTCAACATTCTACACACCCCAATAAACCACACTGTGTCACCATTCTACACACTCCAATAAACGACACTGTGTCACCATTCTACACACCCCAATAAACCACACTGTGTCACCATTCGACACACCCCAATAAACCACACCGTGTCAACATTCTACACACCCCAATAAACCACACTGTGTCACCATTCTACACACTCCAATAAACGACACTGTGTCACCATTCTACACACCCCAATAAACCACACTGTGTCACCATTCTACACACCTCAATAAACCACACTGTGTCACGATTCTACACACCTCAATAAACCGCACTGTGTCACGATTCTACACACATCAATAAACCACACTGTGTCACCATTCTACACACTCCAATAAACCACACTGTGTCACCATTCTCCACACCCCTATAAACCACACTGTGTCACCATTCTACACACCCCAATAAACCACACTGTCACCATTCTACACACCTCAATAAACCACACTGTGTCACCATTCTACACACCACAATAAACCACACTGTGTCACCATTCTACACACCCCAATAAACCACACTGTGTCACCATTCTACACACCCCAATAAACCACACTGTGTCACCATTCGACACACCTCAATAAACCACACTGTGTCACCATTCTACACACCCCAATAAACCACACTGTGTCACCATTCTACACACCACAATAAACCACACTGTCACCATTCTACACACCCCAATAAACCACACTGTGTCACCATTCGACACACCCCAATAAACGACACTGTGTCACCATTCTACACACCTCAATAAACCACACTGTGTCACCATTCTACACACCACAATAAACCACACCGTGTCAACATTCTACACACCCCAATAAACCACACTGTGTCACCATTCTACACACTCCAATAAACGACACTGTGTCACCATTCTACACACCCCAATAAACCACACTGTGTCACCATTCTACACACCTCAATAAACCACACTGTGTCACCATTCTACACACCTCAATAAACCACACTGTGTCACCATTCTACACACCCCAATAAACCACTCCGTGTCAACATTCTACACACCCCAATAAACCACACTGTGTCACCATTCTACACACCCCAATAAACCACACTGTGTCACCATTCGACACACCCCAATAAACCACACTGTGTCACCATTCTACACACCCCAATAAACCACACTGTGTCACCATTCCACACCTCAATAAACCACACTGTGTCACCATTCTACACACCCCAATAAACCACACTGTGTCACTATTCTACACACCTCAATAAACCACACTGTGTCACCATTCTACACACCTCAATAAACCACACTGTGGCACCATTCGACACACCCCAATAAACCACACTGTGTCACCATTCTACACACCCCAATAAATCACACTGTGTCACCATTCGACACACCCCAATAAACCACACTGTGTCACCATTCGACACACCCCAATAAACCACACTGTGTCACCATTCTACACACCCCAATAAACCACACTGTGTCACCATTCTACACACCTCAATAAACCACACTGTGTCACCATTCTACACACCTCAATAAACCACACTGTGTCACCATTCTACACACCACAATAAACCACTCCGTGTCAACATTCTACACACCCCAATAAACCACACTGTGTCACCATTCTACACACCCCAATAAACCACACTGTGTCACCATTCGACACACCCCAATAAACCACACTGTGTCACCATTCTACACACCCCAATAAACCACACTGTGTCACCATTCTACACACCTCAATAAACCACACTGTGTCACCATTCTACACACCCCAATAAACCACACTGTGTCACTATTCTACACACCTCAATAAACCACACTGTGTCACCATTCTACACACCTCAATAAACCACACTGTGGCACCATTCGACACACCCCAATAAACCACACTGTGTCACCATTCTACACACCCCAATAAATCACACTGTGTCACCATTCGACACACCCCAATAAACCACACTGTGTCACCATTCGACACACCCCAATAAACCACACTGTGTCACCATTCTACACACCCCAATAAACCACACTGTGTCACCATTCTACACACCTCAATCAACCACACTGTGTCACCATTCTACACACCCCAATAAACCACACTGTGTCACCATTCTACACACCCCAATAAACCACACTGTGTCACCATTCTACACACATCAATAAACCACACTGTGTCACCATTCTGCACACTCCAATAAACCACACTGTGTCACCATTCTACACACCTCAATAAACCACACTGTGTCACGATTCTACACACCTCAATAAACCGCACTGTGTCACGATTCTACACACATCAATAAACCACACTGTGTCACCATTCTACACACTCCAATAAACGACACTGTGTCACCATTCTACACACCCCAATAAACCACACTGTGTCACCATTCTACACACATCAATAAACCACACTGTGTCACCATTCTACACACTCCAATAAACGACACTGTGTCACCATTCTACACACCCCAATAAACCACACTGTGTCACCATTCTACACACCTCAATAAACCACACTGTGTCACCATTCTACACACCACAATAAACCACACTGTGTCACCATTCTACACACCCCAATAAACCACACTGTGTCACCATTCTACACACCCCAATAAACCACACTGTGTGACCATTCTACACACTCCAATAAACCACACTGTGTCACCATTCCCCACACGACAGTAAACCACACTGTGTCACCATTCCACACACCCCAATAAACGACACTGTGTCACCATTCTACACACCCCAATAAACCACACTGTGTCACCATTCTACACACCTAAATAAACCACACTGTGTCACCATTCTACACACCCCAATAAACCACACTGTGTCACCATTCTACACACCCCAATAAACCACACTGTGTCACCATTCTACACACCTCAATAAACCACACTGTGTCACCATTCTACACACCCCAATAAACCACACTGTGTCACCATTCTACACACCCCAATAAACCACAATGTGTCACCATTCTACACACTCCAATAAACCACACTGTGTCACCATTCCCCACACGACAGTAAACCACACTGTGTCACCATTCTACACACCACAATAAACCACACTGTGTCACCATTCTACACACCCCAATAAACCACACTGTGTCACCATTCCCCACACGACAGTAAACCACACTGTGTCACCATTCTACACACCCCAATAAACCACACTGTGTCACCATTCGACACACCACAATAAACCACACTGTGTCACCATTCCCCACACGACAGTAAACCACACTGTGTCACCATTCTACACACCCCAATAAACCACACTGTGTCACCATTCTACACACCCCAATAAACCACACTGTGTCACCATTCTACACACCCCAATAAACCACACTGTGTCACCATTCTACACACCTCAATAAACCACACTGTGTCACCATTCTACACACCCCAATAAACCACACTGTGTCACCATTCTACACACCCCAATAAACCACACTGTGTCACCATTCTACACACCTCAATAAACCACACTGTGTCACCATTCTACACACCCCAATAAACCACACTGTGTCACCATTCTACACACCCCAATAAACCACACTGTGTCACCATTCCCCACACGACAGTAAACCACACTGTGTCACCATTCTACACACCACAATAAACCACACTGTGTCACCATTCTACACACCCCAATAAACCACACTGTGTCACCATTCGACACACCCCAATAAACCACACTGTGTCACCATTCCCCACACGACAGTAAACCACACTGTGTCACCATTCTACACACCCCAATAAACCACACTGTGTCACCATTCTACACACCACAATAAACCACACTGTGTCACCATTCCCCACACGACAGTAAACCACACTGTGTCACCATTCCACACACCCCAATAAACCACACTGTGTCACCATTCTACACACCCCAATAAACCACACTGTGTCACCATTCTACACACTCCAATAAACCACACTGTGTCACCATTCCCCACACGACAGTAAACCACACTGTGTCACGATTCTACACACCCCAATAAACCACACTGTGTCACCATTCTACACACCTCAATAAACCACACTGTGTCACGATTCCAGACACGACAGTAAACCACACTGTGTCACCATTCTACACACCTCAATAAACCACACTGTGTCACCATTCTGCACACCCCATTAAACCACACTGTCACCAGTCTACACACTCCAATTAACTACTCTGTGTCAGCATTCGACACACCTCAATAAACCACACTGTGTCACCATTCTACACACCCCAATAAACTACACTGTGTCACCATTCTCCACACCCCTATAAACCACACTGTGTCACCATTCTGCACACCCCAATAAACCACACTGTCACCATTCTACACACCCCAATTAACTACTCTGTGTCACCATTCTACACACCTCAATAAACCACACTGTGTCACCATTCGACAAACCTCAATAAACCACACTGTGTCACCATTCTACACATCCGAATAAACCACACTGTGTCACCATTCTACACACCCCAATAAACCACACTGTGTCACCATTCGACACACCTCAATAAACCACACTGTGTCACCATTCTACACACCTCAATAAACCACACTGTGTCACCATTCTGCACACCCCAATAAACCACACTGTGTCACCATTCTACACACGACAACAAACCACACTGTGTCACCATTCTACACAACAATAAACCGCACTGTGTCACCATTCTGCACACCCCAATAAACCACACTGTCACCATTCTACACACTCCAATAAAGCACAATGTGTCACCATTCTACACACGACAGTAAACCACACTGTGTCACCATTCTACACACCCCAATATACCACACTGTGTCACCATTCTACACACGACAGTAAACCACATTGTGTCACTATTCTACACACCTCAAGAAACCACACTGTGTCACCATTCTACACATCTCAATAAACCACAGTGTCACCATTCGACACACCCCAATAAACCACACTGTGTCACCATTCTACACACCCCAATAAACCACACTGTGTCACCATTCTACACACCCCAATAAACCACACTGTGTCACCATTCTACACACCTCAATAAACCACACTGTGTCACCATTCTACACACCTCAATAAACCACACTGTGTCACCATTCTGCACACCCCAATAAACCACACTGTGTCTCCATTCTACACACGACAACAAACCACACTGTGTCACCATTCTACACAACAATAAACCGCACTGTGTCACCATTCTGCACACCCCCATAAACCACACTGTCACCATTCTACACACTCCAATAAAGCACAATGTGTCACCATTCTACACACGACAGTAAACCACACTGTGTCACCATTCTACACACCCCAATATACCACACTGTGTCACCATTCTACACACGACAGTAAACCACATTGTGTCACTATTCTGCACACCTCAAGAAACCACATTGTGTCACCATTTTAAACACCTCAATAAACCACCGTATGTCACCATTCTGCACACCCCAATAAACCACACTGTGTCACCATTCTACACATCTCAATAAACCACAGTGTCACCATTCGACACACCCCAATAAACCACACTGTGTCACCATTCTACACATCCCAATAAAGCACACTGTGTCACCATTCTACACACTACAGTAAACCACACTGTGTCACCATTCTACACACCTCAATAAACCACACTGTGTCACCATTCTACACACTCCAATAAACGACACTGTGTCACCATTCTACACACCTCAATAAACCACACTGTGTCACCATTCTACACACTCCAATAAACGACACTGTGTCACCATTCTACACACCTCAATAAACCACACTGTGTCACCATTCTACACATCCCAATAAACCACACTGTGTCACCATTCTACACACCCCAATAAACCACACTGTGTCACCATTCTACACACTCCAATAAACCACTGTGTCACCATTCGACACAGCACAGTAAACCACACTGTGTCACCATTCTACACACCCCAATAAACCACACTGTCACCATTCTACACACCTCAATAAACCACACTGTGTCACCATTCTACACACCCCAATAAACCACACTGTCACCATTCTACACACCCTAATAAACCACACTGTCACCATTCTACACACCTCAATAAACCACACTGTGTCACCATTCTACACACCTCAATAAACCACACTGTGTCACCATTCTACACACCCCAATGAACCACACTGTGTCACCACTCTACACACCCCAATAAACCACACTGTCACCATTCTACACACTCCAATAAACCACACTGTCACCATTCTACACACTACAGTAAACCACACTGTGTCACCATTCTACACACCCCAATAAACCACACTGTGTCACCATTCGTCACACCCCAATAAACCACACTGTTTCACCATTCTTCACACCCCAATAAATCACACTGTGCCACCATTCTACACACCTCAATAAACCACACTGTGTCACCATTCTACACACCTCAATAAACCACACTGTGTCACCATTCTACACACCCCAATAAATCACACTGTGTCACCATTCTCCACACTCCAATAAACCACACTGTGTCACCATTCTACACACTACAGTAAACCACACTGTGTCACCATTCGTCACACCCCAATAAACCACACTGTGTCACCATTCTTCACACCCCAATAAATCACACTGTGCCACCATTCTACACACCTCAATAAACCACACTGTGTCACCATTCTACACACCTCAATAAACCACACTGTGTCACCATTCTACACACCTCAATAAACCACACTGTGTCACCATTCTTCACACCCCAATAAATCACACTGTGCCACCATTCTACACACCTCAATAAACCACACTGTGTCACCATTCTACACACCTCAATAAACCACACTGTCACCATTCTACACACCTCAATAAACCACACTGTGTCACCATTCGTCACACCCCAATAAACCACACTGTGTCACCATTCTACACACCCCAATAAACCACACTGTGTCACCATTCTACACACTCCAATAAACCACTGTGTCACCATTCGACACAGCACAGTAAACCACACTGTGTCACCATTCTACACACCCCAATAAACCACACTGTCACCATTCTACACACCTCAATAAACCACACTGTGTCACCATTCTACACACCCCAATAAACCACACTGTCACCATTCTACACACCCCAATAAACCACACTGTCACCATTCTACACACCTCAATAAACCACACTGTGTCACCATTCTACACACCTCAATAAACCACACTGTGTCACCATTCTACACACCCCAATGAACCACACTGTGTCACCACTCTACACACCCCAATAAACCACACTGTCACCATTCTACACACTCCAATAAACCACACTGTCACCATTCTACACACCTCAATAAACCACACTGTGTCACCATTCTACACACCCCAATAAACCACACTGTCACCATTCTACGCACCCCAATAAACCACACTGTGTCACCATTCTTCACACCCCAATAAATCACACTGTGCCACCATTCTACACACCCCAATAAAACCACTGTCACCATTCTACACACCTCAATAAACCACACTGTGTCACCATTCTTCACACCCCAATAAATCACACTGTGCCACCATTCTACACACCCCAATAAATCACACTGTGTCACCATTCTACACACCCCAAAAAATCACACTGTGTCACCATTCTACACACCCCAATAAATCACACTGTGCCACCATTCTACACACCCCAATAAATCACACTGTGTCACCATTCTACACACCCCAATAAATCACACTGTGTCACCATTCTACACACCCCAATAAATCACACTGTGTCACCATTCTACACACCCCAATAAACCACACTGTCACCATTCTACACACCCCAATAAATCACACTGTGTCACCATTCTACACACCCCAATAAACCACACTGTCACCATTCTACACACCTCAATAAACCACACTGTGTCACCATTCGTCACACCCCAATAAACCACACTGTGTCACCATTCTTCACACCCCAATAAATCACACTGTGCCACCATTCTACACACCTCAATAAACCACACTGTGTCACCATTCTACACACCTCAATAAACCACACTGTGTCACCATTCTACACACCCCAATAAATCACACTGTGTCACCATTCTCCACACTCCAATAAACCACACTGTGTCACCATTCTACACACTACAGTAAACCACACTGTCTCACCATTCTACACACCCCAATAAACCACACTGTGTCACCATTCGTCACACCCCAATAAACCACACTGTTTCACCATTCTTCACACCCCAATAAATCAAACTGTGCCACCATTCTACACACCTCAATAAACCACACTGTGTCACCATTCTACACACCTCAATAAACCACACTGTGTCACCATTCTACACACCCCAATAAATCACACTGTGTCACCATTCTCCACACTCCAATAAACCACACTGTGTCACCATTCTACACACCTCAATAAACCACACTGTGTCACCATTCTACACACCTCAATAAACCACACTGTGTCACCATTCTTCACACCCCAATAAATCACACTGTGCCACCATTCTACACACCTCAATAAACCACACTGTGTCACCATTCTACACACCTCAATAAACCACACTGTCACCATTCTACACACCTCAATAAACCACACTGTGTCACCATTCGTCACACCCCAATAAACCACACTGTGTCACCATTCTACACACCCCAATAAACCACACTGTGTCACCATTCTACACACTCCAATAAACCACTGTGTCACCATTCGACACAGCACAGTAAACCACACTGTGTCACCATTCTACACACCCCAATAAACCACACTGTCACCATTCTACACACCTCAATAAACCACACTGTGTCACCATTCTACACACCCCAATAAACCACACTGTCACCATTCTACACACCCCAATAAACCACACTGTCACCATTCTACACACCTCAATAAACCACACTGTGTCACCATTCTACACACCTCAATAAACCACACTGTGTCACCATTCTACACACCCCAATGAACCACACTGTGTCACCACTCTACACACCCCAATAAACCACACTGTCACCATTCTACACACTCCAATAAACCACACTGTCACCATTCTACACACCTCAATAAACCACACTGTGTCACCATTCTACACACCCCAATAAACCACACTGTCACCATTCTACGCACCCCAATAAACCACACTGTGTCACCATTCTTCACACCCCAATAAATCACACTGTGCCACCATTCTACACACCCCAATAAACCACACTGTCACCATTCTACACACCTCAATAAACCACACTGTGTCACCATTCTTCACACCCCAATAAATCACACTGTGCCACCATTCTACACACCCCAATAAATCACACTGTGTCACCATTCTACACACCCCAATAAATCACACTGTGTCACCATTCTACACACCCCAATAAATCACACTGTGCCACCATTCTACACACCCCAATAAATCACACTGTGTCACCATTCTACACACCCCAATAAATCACACTGTGTCACCATTCTACACACCCCAATAAATCACACTGTGTCACCATTCTACACACCCCAATAAACCACAATGTCACCATTCTACACACCCCAATAAATCACACTGTGTCACCATTCTACACACCCCAATAAACCACACTGTCACCATTCTACACACCTCAATAAACCACACTGTGTCACCATTCGTCACACCCCAATAAACCACACTGTGTCACCATTCTTCACACCCCAATAAATCACACTGTGCCACCATTCTACACACCTCAATAAACCACACTGTGTCACCATTCTACACACCTCAATAAACCACACTGTGTCACCATTCTACACACCCCAATAAATCACACTGTGTCACCATTCTCCACACTCCAATAAACCACACTGTGTCACCATTCTACACACTACAGTAAACCACACTGTCTCACCATTCTACACACCCCAATAAACCACACTGTGTCACCATTCGTCACACCCCAATAAACCACACTGTGTCACCATTCTTCACACCCCAATAAATCACACTGTGCCACCATTCTACACACCTCAATAAACCACACTGTGTCACCATTCTACACACCTCAATAAACCACACTGTGTCACCATTCTACACACCTCAATAAACCACACTGTGTCACCATTCTACACACCCCAATGAACCACACTGTGTCACCACTCTACACACCCCAATAAACCACACTGTCACCATTCTACACACTCCAATAAACCACACTGTCACCATTCTACACACCTCAATAAACCACACTGTGTCACCATTCTACACACCCCAATAAACCACACTGTCACCATTCTACGCACCCCAATAAACCACACTGTGTCACCATTCTTCACACCCCAATAAATCACACTGTGCCACCATTCTACACACCCCAATAAACCACACTGTCACCATTCTACACACCTCAATAAACCACACTGTGTCACCATTCTTCACACCCCAATAAATCACACTGTGCCACCATTCTACACACCCCAATAAATCACACTGTGTCACCATTCTACACACCCCAATAAATCACACTGTGTCACCATTCTACACACCCCAATAAATCACACTGTGCCACCATTCTACACACCCCAATAAATCACACTGTGTCACCATTCTACACACCCCAATAAATCACACTGTGTCACCATTCTACACACCCCAATAAATCACACTGTGTCACCATTCTACACACCCCAATAAACCACACTGTCACCATTCTACACACCCCAATAAATCACACTGTGTCACCATTCTACACACCCCAATAAACCACACTGTCACCATTCTACACACCTCAATAAACCACACTGTGTCACCATTCGTCACACCCCAATAAACCACACTGTGTCACCATTCTTCACACCCCAATAAATCACACTGTGCCACCATTCTACACACCTCAATAAACCACACTGTGTCACCATTCTACACACCTCAATAAACCACACTGTGTCACCATTCTACACACCCCAATAAATCACACTGTGTCACCATTCTCCACACTCCAATAAACCACACTGTGTCACCATTCTACACACTACAGTAAACCACACTGTCTCACCATTCTACACACCCCAATAAACCACACTGTGTCACCATTCGTCACACCCCAATAAACCACACTGTGTCACCATTCTTCACACCCCAATAAATCACACTGTGCCACCATTCTACACACCTCAATAAACCACACTGTGTCACCATTCTACACACCTCAATAAACCACACTGTGTCACCATTCTACACACCCCAATAAATCACACTGTGTCACCATTCTCCACACTCCAATAAACCACACTGTGTCACCATTCTACACACTACAGTAAACCACACTGTGTCACCATTCGTCACACCCCAATAAACCACACTGTGTCACCATTCTTCACACCCCAATAAATCACACTGTGCCACCATTCTACACACCTCAATAAACCACACTGTGTCACCATTCTACACACCTCAATAAACCACACTGTGTCACCATTCTACACACCTCAATAAACCACACTGTGTCACCATTCTTCACACCCCAATAAATCACACTGTGCCACCATTCTACACACCTCAATAAACCACACTGTGTCACCATTCTACACACCTCAATAAACCACACTGTCACCATTCTACACACCTCAATAAACCACACTGTGTCACCATTCGTCACACCCCAATAAACCACACTGTGTCACCATTCTTCACACCCCAATAAATCACACTGTGCCACCATTCTACACACCTCAATAAACCACACTGTGTCACCATTCTTCACACCCCAATAAATCACACTGTGCCACCATTCTTCACACCCCAATAAATCACACTGTGCCACCATTCTACACACCTCAATAAACCACACTGTGTCACCATTCTACACACCTCAATAAACCACACTGTGTCACCATTCTACACACCCCAATAAATCACACTGTGTCACCATTCTCCACACTCCAATAAACCACACTGTGTCACCATTCTACACACTACAGTAAACCACACTGTGTCACCATTCTACACACCCCAATAAACCACACTGTGTCACCATTCGTCACACCCCAATAAACCACACTGTGTCACCATTCTTCACACCCCAATAAATCACACTGTGCCACCATTCTACACACCTCAATAAACCACACTGTGTCACCATTCTACACACCTCAATAAACCACACTGTGTCACCATTCTACACACCCCAATAAATCACACTGTGTCACCATTCTCCACACTCCAATAAACCACACTGTGTCACCATTCTACACACTACAGTAAACCACACTGTCTCACCATTCTACACACCCCAATAAACCACACTGTGTCACCATTCTACACACCCCAATAAACCACACTGTGTCACCATTCTACACACCCCAATAAATCACACTGTGTCACCATTCTCCACACTCCAATAAACCACACTGTGTCACCATTCTACACACTACAGTAAACCACACTGTGTCACCATTCTACACACCTCAATAAACCACTGTGTCACCATTCTACACACCCCAATAAACCACACTGTGTCACCATTCTACACACCTCAATAAACCACTGTGTCACCATTCTACACACCCCAATAAACCACACTGTGTCACCATTCTGCACACCTCAATAAACCACACTGTGTCACCATTGTATACACCTTGCTATCTTTCTCTCAGTTAACTTCAGTAGCACACCCCAGGGATGTTATTGACTGAGATCCGCGTGAAGGTGTAAGGGTGGAGGGAATGATGGTATTAGAGTCATGAGGTGAAGAAATGCTATGGTGAGTGTGAGGGTATGAGGCTGCGGCTGTGAGTGCATGAGAGCAATAGGATGGGAGATAGTTAACAGTCTTAATGGTACATGAACTTTTATCTAAAAGCAATCTCAGTATGATTGATTCAATGTAGGTTTTGAAAGGGTGAAACACAGAACATCTGGTGTGCTTCGAGATGGAGGTGAGCTTGCCTTCAATAGGGTGAGACAAAGACTGTGCACAGTAAACTGGACAAATCTGTTAATGGGTTAACACAATAGAAGATCAGTGAGAGGTGTTCAAAATGGAATTTAATGTGATACAGAACCTAGCCCCAAAGAGTAAGAGATCTACTTGCTGCAAAAGGCAGCCATGGATGACTGAAGAAGTAAGACAACGTAAAACTGAAATCAAAAGTAAATAAAAAATGCAATAAAAGCACAGCCCCTGGTGCATGGGTAAGATACTGAGAACAGCAAAGGGTGGCAAAACAAATAATAAGAGTGACAAAAAGGGAGTCTGAAAAGAAACTCACAAGGGATAGCAAATCAACACAAAAAACTTTTATGATTAGACTAGGATAAAGAGGTTGATCAGGAGCAATTGAGCCCCTTGAAAACTGATAACATAGGACATAGAAACATAGGAACATAGGAGCAGGAGTAGGCCATTCGGCCCATCCAGCCTGCTCTGCCATTCAATATGATCATGGCTGATCATCCACTTCAATGTCTTTTCCCACACTATCCTCATATCCCTTTCTGTCATTGGTATTTAGAAATCTGTCAATCTCTGCTTTAAACATACTCAATGACTGAGCTTCCACAGCCCTCTGGGGTAGAGAATTCCAAAGATTCACAACCCTCTGAGTAAAGAAATTTCTCCTCATCTTTGTCCGAAGTGGTTTCCCCCTTATTTTGAAATTGTGTCCCCTGGTTGTAGACTCCCCAACCAGGGGAAACATCTTACCTGCATCTACCCTGTCAATCCCTTTAAGTATTTTGTAGATTTCAGTGAGATCACCTCTCATTCTTCAAACTTTAGAGAATACAGGCCCAGTTTCCCCAATCTCTCTTCATAGGACAGTCCCGCCATCCCGGGAACAAATCTGGTGAACCTTCGTTGCACTCCCTCTATGGCAATAATATCCTTCCTAAGGTAAGGGGACCAAAACTGCACACAGTACTCCAGGTGTGGTCTAATCAAGGTTCTATACAATTGAAGCAATACTTTGCTACTCCTGTACTCAAATCCTCTTGCGATAAAGGCTAACGTACCATTAGCCTTGTTAATTGCTTGCTGCACCTGCATGTTAGCTTTCAAAGAACAAAGAACAATACAGCATGAGAACAGGCCATTCGGCCCTCCAAGCCTGCGCTGATCTTGATGCCTGCCTAAACTAAAACCTTCTGCACTGCCGGGGTCCGTATCCCTCTATTCCCATCCTATTCATGTATTTGTCAAGATGCCTCTTAAACGTCGCTATCGTACCTGCTTCCACCACCTCCCCCGGCAGCAAGTTCCAGGCACTCACCACCCTCTATGTAAAGAACTTGCCTCGCACATCCCCTCTAAACTTTGCCCCTCTCACCTTAAACCTATGTCCCCTAGTAACTGACTCTTCCACCCTGGGAAAAAGCTTCTGACTATCCACTCTGTCCATGCCGCTTATAACTTTGTAAACCTCGATCATGTCGCCCCTCCACCTCCGTCGTTCCAGTGAAAACAATCCGAGTTTAACCAACCTCTCCTCATAGCTAATGCCCTCCAGACCAGGCAACATCCTGGTAAACCTCCTCTGTACCCTCTCCAAAGCCTCCACGTCCTTCTGGCAGTGTGGCGACCAGAATTGCACACAATATTCTAAGTGTGGCCTAACTAAAGTTCTGTACAGCTGCAGCATGACTTGCCTATTTTTATACTCTATGCCCCGACCGATGAAGGTAAGCATGCCGTATGCCTTCTTGACTACCTTATCCACCTGCGTTGCCACTTTCAGAGACCTGTGGACCTGTACACCCAGATCTCTCTGCCTGTCAATACTCCTGAGGGTTCTGCCATTTACTGTATACTTCCCACCTGCATTAGATGTTCCAAAATGCATTACCTCACATTTGTCCGGATTAAATTCCATCTGCCATTTCTCCGCCCAAGTCTCCAACCGATCTATATCCTGCTGTATCCTCTGACAATCCTCATCACTATCCGCAACTCCACCAACCTTTGTGTCCTCCGCAAACTTACTAATCAGACCAGCTACATTTTCCTCCAAATCATTTATATATACTACAAAGAGCAAAGGTCCCAGCACTGATCCCTGCGGAACACCACTAGTCACATCCCTCCATATAGAAAAGCACCCTTCCCCTGCTACCCTCTGTCTTCTATGACTGAGCCAGTTCCGTATCCATCTTGCCAGCTCCCCTCTGATCCCGTGTGACTTCACCTTTTGTACCAGTCTGCCATGAGGGACCTTGTCAAAGGCTTTACTGAAGTCCATATAGATAACATCCACTGCCCTTCCTTCATCAATCATCTTCGTCACTTCCTCAAAAAACTCAATCAAATTAGTGAGACATGACCTCCCCTTCACAAAACCATGCTTCCTCTCGCTAATAAGTCCATTTGTTTCCAAATGGGAGTAAATCCTGTTCCGAAGAATACTCTCTAATAATTTCCCTACCACTGACGTAAGGCTCACCAGCCTATAATTTCCTGGATTATCCTTGCTACCCTTCTTAAACAAAGGAACAACATTAGCTATTCTCCAGTCCTCTGGGACCTCACCTGTAGCCAATGAGGATGCAAAGATTTCTGTCAAGGCCCCAGCAATTTCTTCCCTTGCCTCCCTCAGTATTCTGGGGTAGATCCCATCAGGCCCTGGGGACTTATCTACCTTAATGCTTTGCAAGACACCCAACACCTCCTCCTTTTTGATAATGAGATGACTGAGACTATCTACACTCCCTTCCCCAGGCTCATCATCCACTAAATCCTTCTCCTTGGTGAATACTGATGAAAAGTACTCATTTAGTACCTCGCCCATTTCCTCTGGCTCCACACATAGATTCCCTCCTCTGTCCTTGAGTGGGCCAACCCTTTCCCTGGTTACCCTCTTGCTCTTTATATACGTATAAAAAGCCTTGGGATTTTCCTTAATCTTTTTTGTCAATGACTTCTCATAACCCCTTTTAGCCCTCCTGACTCCTTGCTTAAGTTCCTTCCTACTGTCTTTATATTCCTCAAGGGATTCGTCTGTTCCTAGCTTTCCAGCCCTTACGAATGATTCCTTTTTCTTTTTGACGAGGCTCACAATATCCCGCGTTATCCAAGGTTCCCGAAACTTGCCAAACTTTTCCTTCTTCCTCACAGGAACATGCTGGTCCTGGATTCTAATCAACTGACGTTTGAAAGACTCCCACATGTCAGATGTTGATTTACCCTCAAACAGCTGCCCCCAATCTAAATTCTTCAGTTCCTGCCTAATATTGTTATAATTAGCCTTCCAATTTAGCACCTTCACCCGAGGACTACTCTTATCCTTATCCACAAGTACCTTAAAACTTACGGAATTATGGTTACGGTTCCCGAAATGCTCCCCTACTGAAACTTCGACCACCTGGCCGGGCTCATTCCCCAATACCAGGTCCAGTACGGCCCCTTCCCTAGTTGGACTATCTACATATTGTTTCAAGAAGCCCTCCTGGATGCTCCTTACAAATTCTGCCCCATCCGAGCCCCTAGCACTAAGTGAGTCCCAGTCAATATAGGGGAAGTTAAAATCATCCACCACTACAACCCTGTTACCTTTACATCTTTCCAAAATCTGTCTACATATCTGTTCCTCTACCTCCCGCTGGCTGTTGGGAGGCCTGTAGAAAACCCCCAACATCGTGACTGCACCCTTCCTATTCCTGAGCTCCACCCATATTG
Organism: Heterodontus francisci; assembly: GCF_036365525.1. Taxonomy (NCBI): domain Eukaryota; kingdom Metazoa; phylum Chordata; class Chondrichthyes; order Heterodontiformes; family Heterodontidae; genus Heterodontus; species Heterodontus francisci. The sequence continues at coordinate 249,418 of NW_027141857.1, read as the reverse complement.
CCTCGCTGCATGACCCCTCCGAGGTGTCCTCCCGCAGTACAGCTGTGATATTCTCCTTAACCAGTAATGCAACTCCTCCACCCCTTTTACATCCCCCTCTATCCCGCCTGAAGCTTCTAAATCCTGGAACATTTAACTGCCAATCCTGTCCTTCCCTCAACCAAGTCTCTGTAATAGCAACAACATCATAGTTCCAAGTACTAATCCAAGCTCTAAGTTCATCTGCCTTACCTGTTATACTTCTTGCATTGAAACAAATGCACTTCAGACCACCAGTCCCGCTGTGCTCAGCAACATCTCCCTGCCTGCTCTTCCTCTTAGTCTTACTGGCCTTATTTACTAGTTCCCCCTCAGTTATTTCACTTGCTGTCCTACTGCTCTGGTTCCCACCCCCCTGCCACACTAGTTTAAACCCTCCCGAGTGACGCTAGCAAACTTCGCAGTCAGGATATTTGTGCCCCTCCAGTTTAGATACAACCCGTCCTTCTTGTCCAGGTCCCACCTGTCCCTGAAGAGATCCCAATGGTCCAGATATCTGAAACCCTCCCTTCTACACCAGCTGTTCAGCCACGTGTTTAGCTGCACTATCTTCCTCTTTCTAGCCTCACTGGCACGTGGCACAGGGAGTAATCCCGAGATTACAACCCTAGAGGTCCTGTCTTTTAACTTTCTACCTAACTCCCTAAACTCCCCCTGCAGGACCTCGTCACTCTTCCTGCCTATGTCGTTGGTACCCATGTGTACCAAAACCTCTGGCATTTCACCCTCCCCCTTCAGAATGCCCCCTGTCCGTTCAGAGACATCCTTGACCCTGGCACAAGGGAGGCAACATACCATCCTGGAGTCTCTTCCATGTCCACAGAAGTGCCGATCTGTGCCACTGACTATCGAGTCCCCTATAACTATTGCTCTTCTGCGCTTTGTCCCTCCCTTCAGTGACTTATTGACGAGGACACCCAGCTCCCTTTGTACATCTACACTTATCTAATCTCTTCCTGTTTAAGAAATACTCTGCACATCTGTTCCTCCTAACAAAATGGATAATCTCACATTATTCCACATTATATTCCATCTGCCATGTTCCTGTCCACTCACTAAGTCTGTCCAAATCCCCTTGAAGTCGCTTTGTATCTTCCTCACAGCATACATTCCCACATTCCCAACTAGTTTGTGTCATCCATGAACTTGGAAATATTACATTTAGTCCCCACATCCACATGATATATATTGTGAACAGCTGGGGCCCAAGTACTGATCCTTGTGGTACCCCACTAGTCACAGCCTGCCAACATGAGAATGACCCGTTTATTCCTACTGTCTGCTTTCTGCCTGTTAACCAATCCTTAATATTACCTCCTATCCCATGTGCTTTAATTTTGCTAACCAGCCTCCTGTGGGGGACTTTATCAAAAGCCTTCTGAAAATCCAAGTATACTACATCCACCGACTCCCCTTTATCAATTCTGTTAGTAACATCCTCAAAAAACTCCAACAGGTTCATTAAACATGATTTCCCATTCATAAATCCATGTTGACTCTGCCCAATCAGATTATTATTATCCAAGTGTCCATTTATCACATCCTTTAAAATAATTCCAGCATTTTCCCAACGACTGATATAAGGCTAACAGGTCTGTTATTCCTTGTTTTCTCTCTCCCTCCATTCTTAAATAGTGACAGGGGTGGGGGGAGGTGGGAGGGGTGGGTGGGAGAGGTCACATTTGCTACCTTCTAATCTGCAGGAACCATTACAGAATCTATAGAGTTTTGGAAGATTATCACAAATGCATCCACTATCTCCATAGCTACCTCTTTCAACACTCTGGGATGTAGAATATCAGGTCCTGGGGACTTATCAACCTTCAGTCCCATTAATTTCTCCAATATAACCTTCTTACTAATAATTTCCTTCAATTCCTCATTCTCCCTTGTACCTTGGATCTCTAATTCTGGGAGATTTCTTGAATCTTCCTCAGTGAAGACAGACACAAGTAATCATTTAGCTTCTCTGCCATTTCTCTATTCCCCATTATAAATTCTCCTGACTCTGCCTGTAATGGACCCACATTTGTCTTAGCCAAACATTTCCTTTTTACATACCGTAAGAAGCTTTTACAGTTCATTTTTATGATTTTTGTCATTTATATTCCTCTTCTATTCTCCCTTTCTTTATCAGTTTCTTGGTCCTCCTTTGCTGTATTCTAAAATCCTCCCAATCCTCAGGTTTACTACTATTTCTGGCAATTTTATCGGCCTTTCTTTTAATTTCATACAATCCTTAACTTCTTGACTGCCTTTATTGTTGGAGTTTTTGTGCCTTGAAGGAATGTATAGTTGCTGTAAACTATGTAATATTTCTTTAAAGACTATCCATTGCCTATGTACTGTCATAACTTTTAATGTATTTTCCCAATCCACCTCGGCCAATTTGCCCCTCATACCTTCATAATTTCCTTTGTTCAAATTTAACACCCTGGCTTCAGATTGAAGTACCTCACTTTCAAACATAATGTAAAATTCTATCATATTATGGTCACTCATCCCTAAAGGTTTTTTTTTACAAGATTATTAATTAGTCCTTTCTCATACCATAATACTAGATTCAGGGCGGCACAGTGGCGCAGTGGTTAGCACCGCAGCCTCACAGCTCCAGCGACCCGGGTTCAATTCTGGGTACTGCCTGTGTGGAGTTTGCAAGTTCTCCCTGTGTCTGCGTGGGTTTCCTCCGGGTGCTCTGGTTTCCTCCCATAGCCAAAAGACTTGCAGGTTGATAGGTAAATTGGCCATTATAAATTGCCCCTAGTATAGGTAGGTGGTAGGGAAATATAGGGACAGGTGAGGATGTGGTAGGAATATGGAATTAGTGTAGGATTAGTATAAATGGGTGGTTAATGGTCGGCACAGACTCGGTGGGCCAAAGGGCCTGTTTCAGTGCTGCATCTCTAAATTAAAATCTAAAATAGCCTGTTCTCTAGTCAGTTCCTCAACAGACTGCTCTAGAAAACCATCCCTAACACACCCCAGAAACTCGTCCTCCACAGCCTTAGTGCTCATTAGGTTTTCCCAGTCTATGCGTAGATTGAAGTCACCCATGATTACTGTATTTCCCATGCTACATGCTTCCCTAATCTCCTGATTAATACCATGCTCCACATTACCACTACTGTTTGGCAGCCTATAAACAACTCCTACCAATGTTTGCTGCCCCTTGATGTTTCTTAGCTCCACCCAAACAGATTCCACATTTTGTTCTTCCGATCTGAGATCCTCCCTTACTAATGTACTGATCCCATCCTTTATTATGTGCGCAACACCACCTCCTTTTCCTTCTTTCCTGTCCTTCCTAAATGTCGAATATCCGTGAATATTCAGTTCCCAGTCTTGGTCACCCTGTAGCCATGTTTCCGTTATGTCAATTACATCATACCCATTTACCTCTATTTGTGCCTTTAAATCATCTACCTTGTTGCGAATACTGCGTGCATTCAGATAGAGTGCCCTTAACCTTGTCTTCTTGATGGTGATATTGTCAATGGAAACAAGGAAATGGCAGATGTGCTGAATAATTACTTTGCATCAATATTCAGCCTACTCTCAATCATCAGTAAAGTGATGGAAGGTGTCATCAACAGTGCCATCAAGCAGCACTTGCTTAGCAATAACCTGCTCAGTGACGCTCAGTTTGGGTTCCGCCAGGGCCACTCAGCTCCTGACCTCATTACAACCTTGGTTCAAACATGGACAAAAGAGCTGAACTCAAGAGGTGAGGTGAGAGTGACTGCCCTTGACATCAAGGCAGCATTTGACCGAGTATGGCATCAAGGAGCCCTAGCAAAACTGAGGTCAATGGGAATCAGGGGAAAAAACCTCCACTGGCTGGAGTCATACCTAGTGCAAAGGAAGATGGTTGTGGTTGTTGGAGGTCAATCATCTGAGCTCCAGGACATCACTGCAGGAGTTCCTCAGGGTAGTGTCCTAGGCCAAACCATCTTCAGCTGCTTCATCAATGACCTTCCTTCAATCATAAGGTCAGAAGTGGGGTTTGTTCGCTGATGATTGCACAATGTTTAGCACCATTCGTGACTCCTCAGATACTGAAGCAGTCCGTGTAGAAATGCAGCAAGACCTGGACAATATCCAGGCTTGGGCTGATAAGTGGCAAGTAACATTCGCGCCACACAAGTGCCAGGCAATGACCATCTCCAACAAGAGAGAATCCAACCATCTCCCCTTGACATTCAATGGCATTACCATCGCTGAATCCCCCACTATCAACATCCTAGGGGCTACCATTGACCAGAAACTGAACTGGAGTAGCCATATAAATACCGTGGTGACAAGAGCAGGTCAGAGGCTAGGAATCCTGCGGCAAGCAACTCACCTCCTGACTCCCCAAAGCCTGTCCTCCATCTACAAGGCACAAGTCAGGAGTGTGATGGAATACTCTCCACTTGCCTGGATGGGTGCAGCTCCAACAACACTCAAGAAGCTCGACACCATCCAGGACAAAGCAGCCCGCTTGATTGGCACCCCATCCACAAACATTCACTTCCTGCACCAGCGACGCACAGTGGCAGCAGTGTGTACCATCTACAAGATGCACTGCAGCAATGTACCAAGGCTCCTTAGACAGCACCTTCCAAACCCGCCACCTCTACCAACGAGAAGGACAAGGGCAGCAAATACATGGGAACACCACCACCTGCAAGTTCCCCTCCAAGTCACACACCATCCTGACTTGGAACTATATCGTCGTTCCTTCACTGTCGCTGGGTCAAAATCCTGGAACTCCCTTCCGAACAGCACTGTGGGTGTACCTACCCCATATGGACTGCAGCGGTTAAAGAAGGCAGCTCACCACCACCTTCTCAAGGGCAATTAGGGATGGGCAATAAATGGTGGCCTGGCCAGTGACACCCACATCCCATGAATACATTTTTTTTTAAAATATTAATTATATGGACTTCCAGAAGGCATTTGATAAAGTCCCTCATCAGAGACTGTTAGCTACAGTTGGAGCCCATGAAATTGAAGGTAAATTATTGACCTGGTGAGGAAATTGAGCAGCAGGAGACAGAGAGTAGGGTTAATGGGCAGGTACTTGAATTGTCAGGACGTGACTAGTGATGTCCCGCAAGGATCTGTGTTGGAGCCTCAACTATTCACTGTATTTATTAATGACTTAAATGATGGGATCGAAAGGTACAAATCCAAATTTGCAGATGACACAAAGATAGGCAGCATTGTCAGCAGTGTAGATGGAAACATAAAATAACCAAGATATTGATAGATAAGTGAATAGACAAAACTGTGGCAAATGGATTTCAGTGTTGGTAAATGTGAGGTCACCACTTTGGACCTAAAAAGGATAAAACAGGGTACTTTCTAAATGGTGAAAAGCTAGAAACAGTGGAGGTCCGAAGAGACTTGGGGGATGGGGGTGGTGGGTGGTGTCCAGGTAAATAGATCATTAAAATGTCATGAACAGAAATGGAAAATTATAAAAGGCTAATGGAATGCTGGCCTTTATATCCAGAGGACTAGAATACAAGGGGGGGAAAAGTCATGCTTCAGCTGCACAAAGCCCTGGCTAGACCACACCTGGAGTTACTGTGAGCAGTTCTGGGCACCACACCTTAGAGAGGAGATATTAGCCTCGGAGGGAGTGCAGTGTAGATTTACCAGAATGATAGATGGACTCCAAGGGTGAAATTATAAAGAGAGATTACACAAACTGGGATATTCACTAGAATTTAGGAGGTTAAGGGGTGATCTGCTTAAAATTTTCAAGATATTAAGAGGAACAGACAGGGTAGATAGAGAGAAACTATTTCCACTGTCGGGAAGTCTAGGACTGGGGAGCAGAATCTAAAAATTAGAGCCAGACCTTTCAGGAGTGAAATTCGGAAACACTTCAACAAAGAAAGGGTGGGAGAAGTTTGGAATTCTCTTCCACAAATGACAATCGATGCTGGATTAATTGTAAATCTTAAATCCAACATTGATAGATGTTTGTTAACCAAAGGAATTAAGGGATATGGGGCAAAGACAGGTCACAGATAGGCCATGATCTCATTGAATGGTGGAAGAGGCTTGAGGGGCTGAATGGCCTCGTCCTGTTCCTATGTGAGGGTGAGGGGGTGAAGGATGAGGGGATGAGTGTAAGGGGGTGAACCTCCCAGTCTGCTGGAGGTTGGGATCCTGTGCAAACAATTCCCCCTTTGATCTAATTTTCCCCCACAGAAGCAGTCTGTGATTTGAATGTATTCATGTCATTAATCATTCAGCAAAACAAACTGTTGTCTGATTTTTCGCCGAGTGAATTCTCCACATTCGATGGAGAACAGAATTAGTGGTCAAGTTTCTTTATTGAATTATTTTCCTGAAGAACGGGATATTTTTGCCAGCGCGACATTGTGGGCAGTTTGTTTCGCGCTGGAGCTCCCGGTACCCGATCCAGAAATAGCGGCTCGGGGACCGGGGAAGCTGCAGTCTGGGAGGCAGAGAGGGCACAGTGTCCCCATTAACAGGCAGCACTGCGGGCACAGTGTCCCCATTAACAGGCAGCACTGCGGGCACAGTGTCCCCATTAACAGGCAGCTCTGCGGGCACAGTGTCCCCATTAACAGGCAGCACTGCGGGCACAGTGTCCCCATTAAAAGGCAGCACTGCGGGCACAGTGTCCCAACTAACAGGCAGCACTGCGGGCACAGTGTCCCCATTAACAGGCAGCACTGCGGGCACAGTGTCCCCATTAACAGGCAGCATTGCGGGCACAGTGTCCCCATTAACAGGCAGCATTCCGGTCAGAATGTCCCCATTAACAGGCAGCATTGCGGGCACAGTGTCCCCATTAACAGGCAGCATTCCGGTCAGAATGTCCCCATTAACAGGCAGCATTCCGGGCACAGTGTCCCCATTAACAGGCAGCATTCCGGTCAGAATGGCCCCATTAACAGGCAGCATTGCGGGCACAGTGTCCCAACTAACAGGCAGCACTGCGGGCACAGTGTCCCCATTAACAGGCAGCATTGCGGGCACAGTGTCCCCATTAACAGGCAGCACTGCGGGCACAGTGTCCCCATTAACAGGCAGCATTGCGGGCACAGTGTCCCCATTAACAGGCAGCATTGCGGGCACAGTGTCCCCATTAACAGGCAGCATTCCGGTCAGAATGTCCCCATTAACAGGCAGCACTGCGGGCACAGTGTCCCAATTAACAGGCAGCATTGCGGGCACAGTGTCCCCATTAACAGGCAGCATTGCGGGCACAGTGTCCCCATTAACAGGCAGCATTCCGGTCAGAATGTCCCCATTAACAGGCAGCATTGCGGGCACAGTGTCCCCATTAACAGGCAGCATTGCGGTCAGAATGTCCCCATTAACAGGCAGCATTGCGGGCACAGTGTCCCCATTAACAGGCAGCACTGCGGGCACAGTGTCCCCATTAACAGGCAGCATTGCGGGCACAGTGTCCCAACTAACAGGCAGCACTGCGGGCACAGTGTCCCCATTAACAGGCAGCACTGCGGGCACAGTGTCCCCATTAACAGGCAGCACTGCGGGCACAGTGTCCCCATTAACAGGCAGCATTGCGGGCACAGTGTCCCCATTAACAGGCAGCATTGCGGGCACAGTGTCCCCATTAACAGGCAGCATTCCGGTCAGAATGTCCCCATTAACAGGCAGCATTGCGGGCACAGTGTCCCCATTAACAGGCAGAATTCCGGTCAGAATGTCCCCATTAACAGGCAGCATTACGGGCACAGTGTCCCCATTAACAGGCAGCATTACGGTCAGAATGTCCCCATTAACAGGCAGCATTGCGGGCACAGTGTCCCCATTAACAGGCAGCATTGCGGGCACAGTGTCCCCATTAACAGGCAGCACTGCGGGCACAGTGTCCCCATTAACAGGCAGCAATGCGGGCACAGTGTCCCCATTAACAGGCAGGATTTCAGGCACAATGTCCCCATTAACAGGCAGCACTGCGGGCACAGTGTCCCCATTAACAGGCAGGATTTCAGGCACAATGTCCCCATTAACAGGCAGCATTCCGGTCAGAATGTCCCCATTAACAGGCAGCATTCCGGGCACAGTGTCCCCATTAACAGGCAGCATTCCGGTCAGAATGTCCCCATTAACAGGCAGCATTGCGGGCACAGTGTCCCCATTAACAGGCAGCATTCCGGTCAGAATGTCCCCATTAACAGGCAGCATTGCGGGCACAGTGTCCCCATTAACAGGCAGCATTCCGGTCAGAATGTCCCCATTAACAGGCAGCATTGCGGGCACAGTGTCCCAATTAACAGGCAGCATTGCGGGCACAGTGTCCCCATTAACAGGCAGCACTGTGGGCACAGTGTCCCCATTAACAGGCAGCACTGCGGGCACAGTGTCCCCATTAACAGGCAGCATTGCGGGCACAGTGTCCCCATTAACAGGCAGCACTGCGGGCACAGTGTCCCCATTAACAGGCAGGATTTCAGGCACAATGTCCCCATTAACAGACAGGATTGCGGGCACAGTGTCCCCATTAACAGGCAGGATTTCAGGCACAATGTCCCCATTAACAGACAGAATTGCGGGCACAGTGTCCCCATTAACAGGCAGGATTTCAGGCACAATGTCCCCATTAACAGGCAGGATTTCAGGCACAGTGTCCCCATTAACAGACAGGATTGCGGGCACAATGTCCCCATTAACAGGCAGCACTGCGGGCACAGTGTCCCCATTAACAGGCAGCACTGCGGGCACAGTGTCCCCATTAACAGGCAGGATTTCAGGCACAGTGTCCCCATTAACAGGCAGGATTTCAGGCACAGTGTCCCCATTAACAGACAGGATTGCGGGCACAGTGTCCCCATTAACAGGCAGGATTGCGGGCACAATGTCCCCATTAACAGACAGGATTGCGGGCACAGTGTCCCCATTAACAGGCAGGATTTCGGACCCAATGTCCCCATTAACAGACAGGATTGCGGGCACAGTGTCCCCATTAACAGGCAGCATTGCGGGCACAGTGTCCCCATTAACAGGCAGCATTCCGGTCAGAATGTCCCCATTAACAGGCAGCATTGCGGGCACAGTGTCCCCATTAACAGGCAGCATTCCGGTCAGAATGTCCCCATTAACAGGCAGCATTGCGGGCACAGTGTCCCCATTAACAGGCAGCACTGTGGGCACAGTGTCCCCATTAACAGGCAGCACTGCGGGCACAGTGTCCCCATTAACAGGCAGCATTGCGGGCACAGTGTCCCCATTAACAGGCAGCACTGCGGGCACAGTGTCCCCATTAACAGGCAGGATTTCAGGCACAATGTCCCCATTAACAGACAGGATTGCGGGCACAGTGTCCCCATTAACAGGCAGGACTTCAGGCACAATGTCCCCATTAACAGACAGAATTGCGGGCACAGTGTCCCCATTAACAGGCAGCATTGCGGGCACAGTGTCCCCATTAACAGGCAGCACTGCGGGCACAGTGTCCCCATTAACAGGCAGGATTTCAGGCACAATGTCCCCATTAACAGGCAGCACTGCGGGCACAGTGTCCCCATTAACAGGCAGGATTTCAGGCACAATGTCCCCATTAACAGGCAGGATTTCAGGCACAGTGTCCCCATTAACAGACAGGATTGCGGGCACAATGTCCCCATTAACAGGCAGCACTGCGGGCACAGTGTCCCCATTAACAGGCAGGATTTCAGGCACAGTGTCCCCATTAACAGGCAGGATTTCAGGCACAATGTCCCCATTAACAGACAGGATTTCAGGCACAGTGTCCCCATTAACAGACAGGATTGCGGGAACAGTGTCCCCATTAACAGGCAGGATTGCGGGCACAATGTCCCCATTAACAGACAGGATTGCGGGCACAGTGTCCCCATTAACAGGCAGGATTGCGGACCCAATGTCCCCATTAACAGACAGGATTGCGGGCACAGTGTCCCCATTAACAGGCAGGATTGCGGGCACAATGTCCCCATTAACAGACAGGATTGCGGGCACAGTGTCCCCATTAACAGGCAGGATTTCAGGCACAGTGTCCCCATTAACAGACAGGATTGCGGGCACAGTGTCCCCATTAACAGGCAGGATTGCGGACACAATGTCCCCATTAACAGACAGGATTGCGGGCACAGTGTCCCCATTAACAGACAGGATTGCGGGCACAGTGTCCCCATTAACAGGCAGGATTGCGGACACAGTGTCCCCATTAACAGGCAGGATTTCAGGCACAATGTCCCCATTAACAGACAGGATTGCGGGCACAGTGTCCCCATTAACAGGCAGGATTTCAGGCACAATGTCCCCATTAACAGGCAGCATTGCGGGCACAATGTCCCCATTAACAGGCAGGATTGCGGGCACAGTGTCCCCATTAACAGGCAGGATTTCAGGCACAGTGTCCCCATTAACAGGCAGGATTGCGGGCACAGTGTCCCCATTAACAGGCAGGATTTCAGGCACAGTGTCCCCATTAACAGGCAGGATTTCAGGCACAGTGTCCCCATTAACAGACAGGATTTCAGGCACAGTGTCCCCATTAACAGGCAGGATTTCAGGCACAGTGTCCCCATTAACAGGCAGCACTGCGGGCACAGTGTCCCCATTAACAGACAGGATTGCGGGCACAGTGTCCCCATTAACAGGCAGCACTGCGGGCACAGTGTCCCCATTAACAGACAGGATTGCGGGCACAGTGTCCCCATTAACAGGCAGCATTCCTGGTAGTAACTCCATGAACAGGAAGGATTCCGATCGGACTGTCCCCATTAAGCGGCAGTCTGCCATTTCACTGGGCTGATAAGGATCCACTCACCTCATCTCCCTCAATGAACCGCAGTCCCAGGTGGATGAAATTCTGCACTCGGATAAATCCACCCGTATCCTCGGCCACCGCATCAAACACCTCCCGCAGCTTCTGCACAAACTCAACTAAAGATTCCTCCTCGCATTGTCCCCCTCCATCATCATCCATGCTTAATGCCGGATCTCACAGCCGCTCTCAGCAAGATGCGAGCCTCAAGATGCAGGCGGCCGCCATCAGCAGCAGGGCAAAGAGGAATGGAATGACATCACAATCCCAACGAGAACAGAGAGCATCAAATCAGAGAGAGAGTGAGAGAGAGAAGACCCTCAGTATAGAACACACAGCATTAATACACACAGAGCAGAGAGACCCTCAGTATAAAACACACAGCATTAATACACACAGAGCAGAGAGACCCTCAGTATAAAACACACAGCATTAATACACACAGAGCAGAGAGAACCTCAGTATAAAACACACAGCATTAATACACACAGAGCAGAGAGACCCTCAGTATAAAACACAGAGCATTAATACACACAGAGCAGAGAGACCCTCACTATAAAACACACAGCATTAATACACACAGAGCAGAGAGACCCTCAGTATAAAACACACAGCATTAATACACACAGAGCAGAGAGACCCTCAGTATAAAACACACAGCATTAATACACACAGAGCAGAGAGACCCTCAGTATAAAACACACAGCATTAATACACACAGAGCAGAGAGAACCTCAGTATAAAACACACAGCATTAATACACACAGAGCAGAGAGACCCTCAGTATAAAACACACAGCATTAATACACACAGAGCAGAGAGACCCTCACTATAAAACACACAGCATTAATACACACAGAGCAGAGAGACCCTCAGTATAAAACACACAGCATTAATACACACAGAGCAGAGAGACCCTCAGTATAAAACACACAGCATTAATACACACAGAGCAGAGAGACCCTCAGTATAAAACACACAGCATTAATACACACAGAGCAGAAAGACCCTCAGTATAAAACACACAGCATTAATACACACAGAGCAGAGAGACCCTCAGTATAAAACACACAGCATTAATACACACAGAGCAGAGAGACCCTCACTATAAAACACACAGCATTAATACACACAGAGCAGAGAGACCCTCACTATAAAACACACAGCATTAATACACACAGAGCAGAGAGACCCTCACTATAAAACACAGAGCATTAATACACACAGAGCAGAGAGACCCTCAGTATAAAACACACAGCATTAATACACACAGAGCAGAGAGAGCCTCAGTATAAAACACACAGCATTAATACACACAGAGCAGAGAGACCCTCAGTATAAAACACACAGCATTAATACACACAGAGCAGAGAGACCCTCACTATAAAACACAGAGCATTAATACACACAGAGCAGAGAGACCCTCAGTATAAAACACACAGCATTAATACACACAGAGCAGAGAGACCCTCACTATAAAACACAGAGCATTAATACACACAGAGCAGAGAGACCCTCAGTATAAAACACACAGCATTAATACACACAGAGCAGAGAGACCCTCACTATAAAACACACAGCATTAATACACACAGAGCAGAGAGACCCTCAGTATAAAACACACAGCATTAATACACACAGAGCAGAGAGACCCTCACTATAAAACACAGAGCATTAATACACACAGAGCAGAGAGACCCTCAGTATAAAACACACAGCATGAATACACACAGAGCAGAGAGACCCTCACTATAAAACACACAGCATTAATACACACAGAGCAGAGAGACCCTCAGTATAAAACACACAGCATTAATACACACAGAGCAGAGAGACCCTCACTATAAAACACACAGCATTAATACACAGAGCAGAGACCCTCACTATAAAACACACAGCATTAATACACACAGAGCAGAGACCCTCAGTATAAAACACAGAGCATTAATACACACAGAGCAGAGAGACCCTCACTATAAAACACACAGCATTAATACACACAGAGCAGAGACCCTCAGTATAAAACACACAGCATTAATAAACACAGAGCAGAGAGACCCTCAGTATAAAACACACAGCATTAATACACACAGAGCAGAGACCCTCAGTATAAAACACACAGCATTAATACACAGAGCAGAGAGACCCTCAGTGTAAATCACACAGCATTAATACACACAGAGCAGAGACCCTCAGTATAAAACACACAGCATTAATACACACAGAGCAGAGAGACCCTCACTATAAAACACACAGCATTAATACACACAGAGCAGAGACCCTCAGTATAAAACACACAGCATTAATACACACAGAGCAGAGAGACCCTCAGTGTAAATCACACAGCATTAATACACACAGAGCAGAGACCCTCAGGATAAAAGACACAGCATTAATACACACAGATCAGAGAAGACCCTCAGTATAAAACACACAGCATTAATACACACAGAGCAGAGAGACCCTCAGTATAAAACACACAGCATTAATACACAGAGCAGAGAGACCCTCAGTGTAAATCACACAGCATTAATAAACACAGAGCAGAGAGACCCTCAGTGTAAATCACACAGCATTAATACACACAGAGCAGAGAGACCCTCACTATAAAACACACAGCATTAATACACACAGAGCAGAGAGACCCTCAGTATAAAACACACAGCATTAATACACACAGAGCAGAGAGACCCTCACTATAAAACACACAGCATTAATACACACAGAGCAGAGAGACCCTCACTATAAAACACACAGCATTAATACACACAGAGCAGAGACCCTCAGTATAAAACACACAGCATTAATACACACAGAGCAGAGAGACCCTCACTATAAAACACACAGCATTAATACACACAGAGCAGAGAGACCCTCAGTATAAAACACACAGCATTAATACACACAGAGCAGAGAGACCCTCACTATAAAACACACAGCATTAATACACACAGAGCAGAGAGACCCTCAGTGTAAAACACACAGCATTAATACAGACAGAGCAGAGAGACCCTCAGTATAAAACACACAGCATTAATACACACAGAGCAGAGAGACCCTCAGTAATAAACACACAGCATTAATAAACACAGAGCAGAGAGACCCTCAGTATAAAACACACAGCATTAATACACACAGAGCAGAGAGACCCTCACTATAAAACACACAGCATTAATACACAGAGCAGAGAGACCCTCAGTATAAAACACACAGCATTAATACACACAGAGCAGAGAGACCCTCACTGAAAACACACAGCATTAATACACACAGAGCAGAGAGACCCTCAGTATAAAACACACAGCATTAATACACACAGAGCAGAGAGACCCTCACTATAAAACACACAGCATTAATACACACAGAGCAGAGAGACCCTCAGTATAAAACACACAGCATTAATACACACAGAGCAGAGAGACCCTCACTATAAAACACACAGCATTAATACACAGAGCAGAGACCCTCACTATAAGACACACAGCATTAATACACACAGAGCAGAGACCCTCAGTATAAAACACACAGCATTAATACACACAGAGCAGAGAGACCCTCACTATAAAACACACAGCATTAATACACACAGAGCAGAGACCCTCAGTATAAAACACACAGCATTAATAAACACAGAGCAGAGAGACCCTCAGTATAAAACACACAGCATTAATACACACAGAGCAGAGACCCTCAGTATAAAACACACAGCATTAATACACAGAGCAGAGAGACCCTCAGTGTAAATCACACAGCATTAATACACACAGAGCAGAGACCCTCAGTATAAAACACACAGCATTAATACACACAGAGCAGAGAGACCCTCACTATAAAACACACAGCATTAATACACACAGAGCAGAGACCCTCAGTATAAAACACACAGCATTAATACACACAGAGCAGAGAGACCCTCAGTGTAAATCACACAGCATTAATACACACAGAGCAGAGACCCTCAGGATAAAACACACAGCATTAATACACACAGATCAGAGAAGACCCTCAGTATAAAACACACAGCATTAATAAACACAGAGCAGAGAGACCCTCAGTATAAAACACACAGCATTAATACACAGAGCAGAGAGACCCTCAGTGTAAATCACACAGCATTAATAAACACAGAGCAGAGAGACCCTCAGTGTAAATCACACAGCATTAATACACACAGAGCAGAGAGACCCTCACTATAAAACACACAGCATTAATACACACAGAGCAGAGAGACCCTCAGTATAAAACACACAGCATTAATACACACAGAGCAGAGAGACCCTCACTATAAAACACACAGCATTAATACACACAGAGCAGAGAGACCCTCACTATAAAACACACAGCATTAATACACAGAGAGCAGAGACCCTCAGTATAAAACACACAGCATTAATACACACAGAGCAGAGAGACCCTCACTATAAAACACACAGCATTAATACACACAGAGCAGAGAGACCCTCAGTATAAAACACACAGCATTAATAACACACAGAGCAGAGAGACCCTCACTATAAAACACACAGCATTAATACACACAGAGCAGAGAGACCCTCACTATAAAACACACAGCATTAATACACACAGAGCAGAGACCCTCAGTATAAAACACACAGCATTAATACACACAGAGCAGAGAGACCCTCACTATAAAACACACAGCATTAATACACACAGAGCAGAGAGACCCTCAGTGTAAAACACACAGCATTAATACAGACAGAGCAGAGAGACCCTCAGTATAAAACACACAGCATTAATAAACACAGAGCAGAGAGACCCTCAGTAATAAACACACAGCATTAATACACACAGAGCAGAGAGACCCTCACTATAAAACACACAGCATTAATAAACACAGAGCAGAGAGACCCTCAGTAATAAACACACAGCATTAATACACACAGAGCAGAGAGACCCTCAGTATAAAACACACAGCATTAATAAACACAGAGCATAGAGACCCTCAGTATAAAACACACAGCATTAATAAACACAGAGCAGAGAGACCCTCACTATAAAACACACAGCATTAATACACACAGAGCAGAGAGATCCTCACTATAAAACACACAGCATTAATACACACAGAGCAGAGAGACCCTCACTATAAAACACACAGCATTAATACACACAGAGCAGAGAGACCCTCAGTATAAAACACACAGCATTAATAAACACAGAGCAGAGAGACCCTCAGTAATAAACACACAGCATTAATAAACACAGAGCAAAGAGACCCTCACTATAAAACACACAGCATTAATACACACAGAGCAGAGAGACCCTCACTATAAAACACACAGCATTAATAAACACAGAGCAGAGAGACCCTCAGTAATAAACACACAGCATTAATAAACACAGAGCAGAGAGACCCTCACTATAAAACACACAGCATTAATACACACAGAGCAGAGAGACCCTCACTATAAAACACACAGCATTAATACACACAGAGCAGAGAGACCCTCACTATAAAACACACAGCATTAATAAACACAGAGCAGAGAGACCCTCAGAAATAAACACACAGCATTAATACACACAGAGCATAGAGACCCTCAGTATAAAACATACAGCATTAATAAACACAGAGCAGAGAGACCCTCACTATAAAACACACAGCATGAATACACACAGAGCAGAGAGACCCTCACTATAAAACACACAGCATTAATACACACAGAGCAGAGAGACCCTCACTATAAAACACACAGCATTAATACACACAGAGCAGAGAGACCCTCAGTATAAAACACACAGCATTAATAAACACAGAGCAGAGAGACCCTCAGTAATAAACACACAGCATTATAAACACAGAGCAGAGAGACCCTCAGTATAAAACACACAGCATTAATAAACACAGAGCAGAGAGACCCTCACTATAAAACACACAGCATTAATACAGATAGAGCAGAGAGACCCTCAGTATAAAACACACAGCATTAATAAACACAGAGCAGAGAGACCCTCACTGCAAAACACACAGCATTAATACACACAGAGCAGAGAGACCCTCAGTATAAAACACACAGCATTAATAAACACAGAGCAGAGAGACCCTCACTATAAAACACACAGCATTAATACACATAGAGCAGAGAGACCCTCAGTATAAAACACACAGCATTAATAAAGACAGAGCAGAGAGACCCTCAGTAATAAACACACAGCATTAATAAACACAGAGCAGAGAGACCCTCACTATAAAACACACAGCATTAATAAACACAGAGCAGAGAGACCCTCAGTATAAAACACAAAGCATTAATACACACAGAGCAGAAACCCTCAGTATAAAACACACAGCATTAATACACACAGAGCAGAGAGACCCTCACTATAAAACACACAGCATTAATAAACACAGAGCAGAGAGACCCTCACTATAAAACACACAGCATTAATACACACAGAGCAGAGAGACCCTCACTATAAAACACACAGCATTAATAAACACAGAGCAGAGAGACCCTCAGTATAAAACACAGAGCATTAATAAACACAGAGCAGAGAGACCCTCAGTATAAAACACACAGCATTAATACACACAGAGCAGAGAGACCCTCAGTATAAAACACACAGCATTAATAAACACAGAGCAGAGAGACCCTCAGTATAAAACACACAGCATTAATACACACAGAGCAGAGAGACCCTCAGTATAAAACACACAGCATTAATAAACACACAGAGCAGAGAGACCCTCACTATAAAACACACAGCATTAATAAACACAGAGCAGAGAGACCCTCAGTATAAAACAAAGAGCATTAATAAACACAGAGCAGAGACCCTCAGTATAAAACACACAGCATTAATACACACAGAGCAGAGAGACCCTCAGTATAAAACACACAGCATTAATACACACAGAGCAGAGAGACCCTCACTATAAAACACACAGCATTAATACACACAGAGCAGAGACCCTCAGTATAAAACACACAGCATTAATAAACACAGAGCAGAGAGACCCTCAGTATAAAACACAGAGCATTAATAAACACAGAGCAGAGACCCTCAGTATAAAACACACAGCATTAATACACACAGAGCAGAGAGACCCTCACTATAAAACACACAGCATTAATACACACAGAGCAGAGACCCTCAGTATAAAACACACAGCATTAATACACACAGAGCAGAGAACCTCAGTATAAAACACACAGCATTAATACACACAGAGCAGAGAGACCCTCACAATAAAACACACAGCATTAATACACAGAGAGCAGAGAGACCCTCACTATAAAACACACAGTATTAATAAACACAGAGCAGAGAGACCCTCACTATAAAACACACAGCATTAATAAACACAGAGCAGAGACCCTCACTATAAAACACACAGCATTAATAAACACAGAGCAGAGACCCTCACTATAAAACACACAGCATTAATAAACACAGAGCAGAGACCCTCACTATAAAACACACAGCATTAATACACATAGAGCAGAGAGACCCTCAGTAATAAACACACAGCATTAATACACACAGAGCAGAGAGACCCTCAGTAATAAACACACAGCATTAATACACACAGAGCAGAGAGACCCTCAGTATAAAACACACAGCATTAATACACACAGAGCAGAGAGACCCTCAGTATAAAACACACAGCATTAATACACACAGAGCAGAGAGACCCTCACTATAAAACACACAGCATTAATAAACACAGAGCAGAGAGACCCTCAGTAATAAACACACAGCATTAATACACACAGAGCAGAGAGACCCTCACTATAAAACACACAGCATTAATACACACAGAGCAGAGAGACCCTCAGTATAAAACACACAGCATTAATACACACAGAGCAGAGAGACCCTCACTATAAAACACACAGCATTAATACACACAGAGCAGAGACCCTCAGTATAAAACACACAGCATTAATAAACACAGAGCAGAGAGACCCTCAGTATAAAACACAGAACATTAATAAACACAGAGCAGAGACCCTCAGTATAAAACACACAGCATTAATACACACAGAGCAGAGAGACCCTCACTATAAAACTCACAGCATTAGTACACACAGAGCAGAGACCCTCAGTATAAAACACACAGCATTAATACACACAGAGCAGAGACCCTCAGTATAAAACACACAGCATTAATACACACAGAGCAGAGAGACCCTCACAATAAAACACACAGCATTAATACACAGAGAGCAGAGAGACCCTCACTATAAAACACACAGTATTAATAAACACAGAGCAGAGAGACCCTCACTATAAAACACACAGCATTAATAAACACAGAGCAGAGACCCTCACTATAAAACACACAGCATTAATAAACACAGAGCAGAGACCCTCACTATAAAACACACAGCATTAATAAACACAGAGCAGAGACCCTCACTATAAAACACACAGCATTAATACACACAGAGCAGAGAGACCCTCAGTAATAAACACACAGCAGTAATACACACAGAGCAGAGAGACCCTCAGTAATAAACACACAGCATTAATACACACAGAGCAGAGAGACCCTCAGTATAAAACACACAGCATTAATACACACAGAGCAGAGAGACCCTCAGTATAAAACACACAGCATTAATACACACAGAGCAGAGAGACCCTCACTATAAAACACACAGCATTAATAAACACAGAGCAGAGAGACCCTCAGTAATAAACACACAGCATTAATACACACAGAGCAGAGAGACCCTCACTATAAAACACACAGCATTAATACACACAGAGCAGAGAGACCCTCAGTATAAAACACACAGCATTAATACACACAGAGCAGAGAGACCCTCAGTATAAAACACACAGCATTAATATACACAGAGCAGAGAGACCCTCAGTATAAAACACACAGCATTAATACACACAGAGCAGAGAGACCCTCAGTATAAAACACACAGCATTAATACACACAGAGCAGAGAGACCCTCAGTATAAAACACACAGCATTAATACACACAGAGCAGAGAGACCCTCACTATAAAACACACAGCATTAATAAACACAGAGCAGAGAGACCCTCAGTAATAAACACACAGCATTAATACACACAGAGCAGAGAGACCCTCAGTATAAAACACACAGCATTAATAAACACAGAGCAGAGAGACCCTCAGTAATAAACACACAGCATTAATAAACACAGAGCAGAGAGACCCTCAGTAATAAACACACAGCATTAATAAACACAGAGCAGAGAGACCCTCACTATAAAACACACAACATTAATAAACACAGTGCAGAGAGACCCTCAGTGTAAATCACACAGCATTAATACACATAGAGCAGAGAGACCCTCAGTATCAAACACACAGCATTAATAAACACAGAGCAGAGAGACCCTCACTATAAAACACACAGCATTAATACACACAGAGCAGAGACCCTCACTATAAAACACACAGCATTAATAAACACAGAGCAGAGAGACCCTCAGTGTAAATCACACAGCATTAATACACATAGAGCAGAGAGACCCTCAGTATAAAACACACAGCATTAATAAACACAGAGCAGAGAGACCCTCACTATAAAACACACAGCATTAATAAACACAGAGCAGAGAGACCCTCAGTGTAAATCACACAGCATTAATACACATAGAGCAGAGAGACCCTCAGTATAAAACACACAGCATTAATAAACACAGAGCAGAGAGACCCTCAGTATAAAACACACAGCATTAATACACACAGAGCAGAGAGACCCTCACTATAAAACACACAGCATTAATAAACACAGAGCAGAGACCTTCAGTATAAAACACACAGCATTAATACACACAGAGCAGAGAGACCCTCACTATGAAACACACAGCATTAATAAACACAGAGCAGAGAGACCCTCAGTATAAAACACACAGCATTAATACACACAGAGCAGAGAGACCCTCAGTATAAAACACACAGCATTAATACACACAGAGCAGAGAGACCCTCACTATAAAACACACAGCATTAATAAACACAGAGCAGAGACCTTCAGTATAAAACACACAGCATTAATACACACAGAGCAGAGAGACCCTCACTATAAAACACACAGCATTAATAAACACAGAGCAGAGAGACCCTCACTATGAAACACACAGCATTAATAAACAAAGAGCAGAGAGACCCTCAGTGTCAATCACACAGCATTAATACACATAGAGCAGAGAGACCCTCAGTATAAAACACACAGCATTAATACACACAGAGCAGAGAGACCCTCAGTATAAAACACACAGCATTAATACACACAGAGCAGAGAGACCCTCAGTATAAAACACACAGCATTAATACACACAGAGCAGAGAGACCCTCACTATAAAACACACAGCATTAATAAACACAGAGCATAGAGACCCTCAGTAATAAACACACAGCATTAATACACACAGAGCAGAGAGACCCTCAGTATAAAACACACAGCATTAATAAACACAGAGCAGAGAGACCCTCAGTAATAAACACACAGCATTAATAAACACAGAGCAGAGAGACCCTCAGTAATAAACACACAGCATTAATAAACACAGAGCAGAGAGACCCTCAGTGTAAATCACACAGCATTAATACACATAGAGCAGAGAGACCCTCAGTATAAAACACACAGCATTAATAAACACAGAGCAGAGAGACCCTCAGTAAAAAAAACACACAGCATTAATACACACAGAGCAGAGAGACCCTCAGTATAAAACACACAGCATTAATAAACACAGAGCAGAGAGACCCTCACTACAAAACACACAGCATTAATACACACAGAGCAGAGAGACCCTCACTATAAAACACACAGCATTAATAAACACAGAGCAGAGAGACCCTCAGTGTAAATCACACAGCATTAATAAACACAGAGCAGAGAGACCCTCAGTATAAAACACACAGCATTAATACACACAGAGCAGAGAGACCCTCACTATAAAACACACAGCATTAATAAACACAGAGCAGAGAGACCCTCAGTATAAAACACACAGCATTAATACACACAGAGCAGAGAGACCCTCACTATAAAACACACAGCATTAATAAACACAGAGCAGAGAGACCCTCAATGTAAATCACACAGCATTAATACACATAGAGCAGAGAGACCCTCAGTATAAAACACACAGCATTAATAAACACAGAGCAGAGAGACCCTCACTATAAAACACACAGCATTAATACACACAGAGCAGAGACCCTCACTATAAAACACACAGCATTAAAAAACACAGAGCAGAGAGACCCTCAGTGTAAATCACACAGCATTAATACACACAGAGCAGAGAGACCCTCAGTGTAAAACACACAGCATTAATAAACACAGAGCAGAGAGACCCTCAGTATAAAACACACAGCATTAATACACACAGAGCAGAGAGACCCTCACTATAAAACACACAGCATTAATAAACACAGAGCAGAGAGACCCTCAGTGTAAATCACACAGCATTAATACACATAGAGCAGAGAGACCCTCAGTATAAAACACACATAGCATTAATAAACACAGAGCAGAGAGACCCTCAGTATAAAACACACAGCATTAATACACACAGAGCAGAGAGACCCTCACTATAAAACACACAGCATTAATAAACACAGAGCAGAGAGACCCTCAGGAGAAAACACACAGCATTAATACACACAGAGCAGAGAGACCCTCAGTATAAAACACACAGCATTAATACACACAGAGCAGAGAGACCCTCACTATAAAACACACAGCATTAATAAACACAGAGCAGAGACCTTCAGTATAAAACAAACAGCATTAATAAACACAGAGCAGAGAGACCCTCACTATAAAACACACAGCATTAATAAACACAGAGCAGAGAGACCCTTAGTGCAAATCACACAGCATTAATACACATAGAGCAGAGAGACCCTCAGTATAAAACACACAGCATTAATACACACAGAGCAGAGAGACCCTCAGTATAAAACACACAGCATTAATACACACAGAGCAGAGAGACCCTCAGTATAAAACACACAGCATTAATACACACAGAGCAGAGAGACCCTCACTATAAAACACACAGCATTAATAAACACAGAGCAGAGAGACCCTCAGTAATAAACACACAGCATTAATACACACAGAGCAGAGAGACCCTCAGTATAAAACACACAGCATTAATAAACACAGAGCAGACAGACCCTCAGTAATAAACACACAGCATTAATAAACACAGACCAGAGAGACCCTCAGTAATAAACACACAGCATTAATAAACACAGAGCAGAGAGACCCTCAGTATAAAACACACAGCATTAATAAACACAGAGCAGAGAGACCCTCAGTATAAAACACACAGCATTAATACACACAGAGCAGAGAGACCCTCAGTATAAAACACACAGCATTAATAAACACAGAGCAGAGAGACCCTCACTATAAAACACACAGCATTAATACACACAGAGCAGAGAGACCCTCAGTATAAAACACACAGCATTAATAAACACAGAGCAGAGAGACCCTCACTATAAAACACACAGCATTAATACACACAGAGCAGAGAGACCCTCACTATAAAACACACAGCATTAATAAACACAGAGCAGAGAGACCCTCAGTGTAAATCACACAGCATTAATACACATAGAGCAGAGAGACCCTCAGTATAAAACACACAGCATTAATAAACACAGAGCAGAGAGACCCTCACTATAAAACACACAGCATTAATACACACAGAGCAGAGATCCTCACTATAAAACACACAGCATTAATAAACACAGAGCAGAGAGACCCTCAGTGTAAATCACACAGCATTAATACACATAGAGCAGAAAGACCCTCAGTATAAAACACACAGCATTAATAAACACAGAGCAGAGAGACCCTCAGTATAAAACACACAGCATTAATACACACAGAGCAGAGAGACCCTCACTATAAAACACACAGCATTAATAAACACAGAGCAGAGAGACCCTCAGTGTAAATCACACAGCATTAATACACATAGAGCAGAGAGACCCTCAGTATAAAACACACAGCATTAATAAACACAGAGCAGAGAGACCCTCAGTATAAAACACACAGCATTAATACACACAGAGCAGAGAGACCCTCACTATAAAACACACAGCATTAATACACACAGAGCAGAGAGACCCTCACTATAAAACACACAGCATTAATAAACACAGAGCAGAGACCTTCAGTATAAAACACACAGCATTAATACACACAGAGCAGAGAGACCCTCACTATAAAACACACAGCATTAATACACACAGAGCAGAGAGACCCTCACTATAAAACACACAGCATTAATAAACACAGAGCAGAGACCTTCAGTATAAAACACACAGCATTAATACACACAGAGCAGAGAGACCCTCACTATAAAACACACAGCATTAAGAAACACAGAGCAGAGAGACCCTCAGTATAAAACACACAGCATTAATACACACAGAGCAGAGAGACCCTCAGTATAAAACACACAGCATTAATACACACAGAGCAGAGAGTCCCTCACTATAAAACACACAGCATTAATAAACACAGAGCAGAGACCTTCAGTATAAAACACACAGCATTAATACACACAGAGCAGAGAGACCCTCACTATAAAACACACAGCATTAATAAACACAGAGCAGAGAGACCCTCACTATAAAACACACAGCATTAATAAACACAGAGCAGAGAGACCCTCAGTATAAAACACACAGCATTAATACACACAGAGCAGAGAGACCCTCAGTATAAAACACACAGCATTAATACACATAGAGCAGAGAGACCCTCACTATAAAACACACAGCATTAATAAACACAGAGCAGAGAGACACTCAGTATAAAACACACAGCATTAATACACACAGAGCAGAGACCCTCAGTATAAAACACACAGCATTAATAAACACAGAGCAGAGACCCTCAGTATAAAACACACAGCATTAATAAACACAGAGCAGAGAGACCCTCAGTATAAAACACACAGCATTAATACACACAGAGCAGAGACCCTCAGTATAAAACACACAGCATTAATAAACACAGAGCAGAGACCCTCAGTATAAAACACACAGCATTAATAAACACAGAGCAGAGAGACCCTCAGTGTAAATCACACAGCATAAATACACACAGAGCAGAGACCCTCAGTATAAAACACACAGCATTAATACACACAGAGCAGAGAGACCCTCACTATAAAACACACAGCATTAATACACACAGAGCAGAGAGACCCTCAGTGTAAATCACACAGCATTAATACACACAGAGCAGAGAGACCCTCAGTGTAAATCACACAGCATTAATACACACAGAGCAGAGAGACCCTCACTATAAAACACACAGCATTAATACAAACAGAGCAGAGACCCTCACTATAAAACACACAGCATTAATAAACACAGAGCAGAGAGACCCTCAGTATAAAACACACAGCATTAATACACACAGAGCAGAGAGACCCTCAGTGTAAAACACACAGCATTAATACACACAGAGCAGAGAGACCCTCAGTATAAAACACACAGCATTAATAAAAACAGAGCAGAGACACTCAGTATAAAACACAGCATTAATAAACACAGAGCAGAGAGACCCTCACTATAAAACACACAGCATTAATACACACAGAGCAGAGAAACCCTCAGTATAAAACACACAGCATTAATACACACAGAGCAGAGAGACCCTCAGTGTAAAACACACAGCATTAATACACACAGAGCAGAGAGACCCTCACTATAAAACACACAGCATTAATAAACACAGAGCAGAGAGACCCTCAGTGTAAATCACACAGCATTAATACACATAGAGCAGAGAGACCCTCAGTATAAAACACACAGCATTAATAAACACAGAGCAGAGAGACCCTCACTATAAAACACACAGCATTAATACACACAGAGCAGAGACCCTCACTATAAAACACACAGCAATAATAAACACAGAGCAGAGAGACCCTCAGTGTAAATCACATAGCATTAATACACATGGAGCAGAGAGACCCTCAGTATAAAATACACAGCATTAATAAACACAGAGCAGAGAGAACCTCAGTATAAAACACACAGCATTAATACACACAGAGCAGAGAGACCCTCACTATAATACACACAGCATTAATAAACACAGAGCAGAGAGACCCTCAGTGTAAATCACACAGCATTAATACACATAGAGCAGAGAGACCCTCAGTATAAAACACACAGCATTAATAAACACAGAGCAGAGAGACCCTCAGTATAAAACACACAGCATTAATACACACAGAGCAGAGATCCTCACTATAAAACACACAGCATTAATAAACACAGAGCAGAGAGACCCTCAGTGTAAATCACACAGCATTAATACACATAGAGCAGAGAGACCCTCAGTATAAAACACACAGCATTAATAAACACAGAGCAGAGAGACCCTCAGTATAAAACACACAGCATTAATACACACAGAGCAGAGAGACCCTCACTATAAAACACACAGCATTAATAAACACAGAGCAGAGAGACCCTCAGTGTAAATCACACAGCATTAATACACATAGAGCAGAGAGACCCTCAGTATAAAACACACAGCATTAATAAACACAGAGCAGAGAGACCCTCACTATAAAACACACAGCATTAATACACACAGAGCAGAGATCCTCACTATAAAACACACAGCATTAATAAACACAGAGCAGAGAGACCCTCAGTGTAAATCACACAGCATTAATACACATAGAGCAGAAAGACCCTCAGTATAAAACACACAGCATTAATAAACACAGAGCAGAGAGACCCTCAGTATAAAACACACAGCATTAATACACACAGAGCAGAGAGACCCTCACTATAAAACACACAGCATTAATAAACACAGAGCAGAGAGACCCTCAGTGTAAATCTCACAGCATTAATACACATAGAGCAGAGAGACCCTCAGTATAAAACACACAGCATTAATAAACACAGAGCAGAGAGACCCTCAGTATAAAACACACAGCATTAATACACACAGAGCAGAGAGACCCTCACTATAAAACACACAGCATTAATACACACAGAGCAGAGAGACCCTCACTATAAAACACACAGCATTAATAAACACAGAGCAGAGACCTTCAGTATAAAACACACAGCATTAATACACACAGAGCAGAGAGACCCTCACTATAAAACACACAGCATTAATACACACAGAGCAGAGAGACCCTCACTATAAAACACACAGCATTAATAAACACAGAGCAGAGACCTTCAGTATAAAACACACAGCATTAATACACACAGAGCAGAGAGACCCTCACTATAAAACACACAGCATTAATAAACACAGAGCAGAGAGACCCTCAGTATAAAACACACAGCATTAATACACACAGAGCAGAGAGACCCTCAGTATAAAACACACAGCATTAATACACACAGAGCAGAGAGTCCCTCACTATAAAACACACAGCATTAATAAACACAGAGCAGAGACCTTCAGTATAAAACACACAGCATTAATACACACAGAGCAGAGAGACCCTCACTATAAAACACACAGCATTAATAAACACAGAGCAGAGAGACCCTCACTATAAAACACACAGCATTAATAAACACAGAGCAGAGAGACCCTCAGTATAAAACACACAGCATTAATACACACAGAGCAGAGAGACCCTCAGTATAAAACACACAGCATTAATACACATAGAGCAGAGAGACCCTCACTATAAAACACACAGCATTAATAAACACAGAGCAGAGAGACACTCAGTATAAAACACACAGCATTAATACACACAGAGCAGAGACCCTCAGTATAAAACACACAGCATTAATAAACACAGAGCAGAGACCCTCAGTATAAAACACACAGCATTAATAAACACAGAGCAGAGAGACCCTCAGTATAAAACACACAGCATTAATACACACAGAGCAGAGACCCTCAGTATAAAACACACAGCATTAATAAACACAGAGCAGAGACCCTCAGTATAAAACACACAGCATTAATAAACACAGAGCAGAGAGACCCTCAGTGTAAATCACACAGCATAAATACACACAGAGCAGAGACCCTCAGTATAAAACACACAGCATTAATACACACAGAGCAGAGAGACCCTCACTATAAAACACACAGCATTAATACACACAGAGCAGAGAGACCCTCAGTGTAAATCACACAGCATTAATACACACAGAGCAGAGAGACCCTCAGTGTAAATCACACAGCATTAATACACACAGAGCAGAGAGACCCTCACTATAAAACACACAGCATTAATACAAACAGAGCAGAGACCCTCACTATAAAACACACAGCATTAATAAACACAGAGCAGAGAGACCCTCAGTATAAAACACACAGCATTAATACACACAGAGCAGAGAGACCCTCAGTGTAAAACACACAGCATTAATACACACAGAGCAGAGAGACCCTCAGTATAAAACACACAGCATTAATAAAAACAGAGCAGAGACCCTCAGTATAAAACACAGCATTAATAAACACAGAGCAGAGAGACCCTCACTATAAAACACACAGCATTAATACACACAGAGCAGAGAAACCCTCAGTATAAAACACACAGCATTAATACACACAGAGCAGAGAGACCCTCAGTGTAAAACACACAGCATTAATACACACAGAGCAGAGAGACCCTCACTATAAAACACACAGCATTAATAAACACAGAGCAGAGAGACCCTCAGTGTAAATCACACAGCATTAATACACATAGAGCAGAGAGACCCTCAGTATAAAACACACAGCATTAATAAACACAGAGCAGAGAGACCCTCACTATAAAACACACAGCATTAATACACACAGAGCAGAGACCCTCACTATAAAACACACAGCAATAATAAACACAGAGCAGAGAGACCCTCAGTGTAAATCACATAGCATTAATACACATAGAGCAGAGAGACCCTCAGTATAAAATACACAGCATTAATAAACACAGAGCAGAGAGAACCTCAGTATAAAACACACAGCATTAATACACACAGAGCAGAGAGACCCTCACTATAATACACACAGCATTAATAAACACAGAGCAGAGAGACCCTCAGTGTAAATCACACAGCATTAATACACATAGAGCAGAGAGACCCTCAGTATAAAACACACAGCATTAATAAACACAGAGCAGAGAGACCCTCAGTATAAAACACACAGCATTAATACACACAGAGCAGAGATCCTCACTATAAAACACACAGCATTAATAAACACAGAGCAGAGAGACCCTCAGTGTAAATCACACAGCATTAATACACATAGAGCAGAGAGACCCTCAGTATAAAACACACAGCATTAATAAACACAGAGCAGAGAGACCCTCAGTATAAAACACACAGCATTAATACACACAGAGCAGAGAGACCCTCACTATAAAACACACAGCATTAATAAACACAGAGCAGAGAGACCCTCAGTGTAAATCACACAGCATTAATACACATAGAGCAGAGAGACCCTCAGTATAAAACACACAGCATTAATAAACACAGAGCAGAGAGACCCTCAGTATAAAACACACAGCATTAATACACACAGAGCAGAGAGACCCTCACTATAAAACACACAGCATTAATACACACAGAGCAGAGAGACCCTCACTATAAAACATACAGCATTAATAAACACAGAGCAGAGACCTTCAGTATAAAACACACAGCATTAATACACACAGAGCAGAGAGACCCTCACTATAAAACACACAGCATTAATAAACACAGAGCAGAGAG
This sequence comes from Heterodontus francisci, assembly GCF_036365525.1. NCBI lineage: Eukaryota > Metazoa > Chordata > Chondrichthyes > Heterodontiformes > Heterodontidae > Heterodontus > Heterodontus francisci. The sequence continues at coordinate 219,883 of NW_027141857.1, read as the reverse complement.
ACCCTCAGTATAAAACACACAGCATTAATACACACAGAGCAGAGAGACCCTCAGTATAAAACACACAGCATTAATACACACAGAGCAGAGAGACCCTCACTATAAAACACACAGCATTAATAAACACAGAGCAGAGACCTTCAGTATAAAACACACAGCATTAATACACACAGAGCAGAGAGACCCTCACTATAAAACACACAGCATTAATAAACACAGAGCAGAGAGACCCTCACTATAAAACACACAGCATTAATAAACACAGAGCAGAGAGACCCTCAGTATAAAACACACAGCATTAATACACACAGAGCAGAGAGACCCTCAGTATAAAACACACAGCATTAATACACATAGAGCAGAGAGACCCTCACTATAAAACACACAGCATTAATAAACACAGAGCAGAGAGACCCTCAGTATAAAACACACAGCATTAATACACACAGAGCAGAGACCCTCAGTATAAAACACACAGCATTAATAAACACAGAGCAGAGACCCTCAGTATAAAACACACAGCATTAATAAACACAGAGCAGAGAGACCCTCAGTATAAAACACACAGCATTAATACACACAGAGCAGAGACCCTCAGTATAAAACACACAGCATTAATAAACACAGAGCAGAGACCCTCAGTATAAAACACACAGCATTAATAAACACAGAGCAGAGAGACCCTCAGTGTAAATCACACAGCATAAATACACACAGAGCAGAGACCCTCAGTATAAAACACACAGCATTAATACACACAGAGCTGAGAGACCCTCACTATAAAACACACAGCATTAATACACACAGAGCAGAGAGACCCTCAGTGTAAATCACACAGCATTAATACACACAGAGCAGAGAGACCCTCAGTGTAAATCACACAGCATTAATACACACAGAGCAGAGAGACCCTCACTATAAAACACACAGCATTAATACAAACAGAGCAGAGACCCTCACTATAAAACACACAGCATTAATAAACACAGAGCAGAGAGACCCTCAGTATAAAACACACAGCATTAATACACACAGAGCAGAGAGACCCTCAGTGTAAAACACACAGCATTAATACACACAGAGCAGAGAGACCCTCAGTATAAAACACACAGCATTAATAAAAACAGAGCAGAGACCCTCAGTATAAAACACAGCATTAATAAACACAGAGCAGAGAGACCCTCACTATAAAACACACAGCATTAATACACACAGAGCAGAGAAACCCTCAGTATAAAACACACAGCATTAATACACACAGAGCAGAGAGACCCTCAGTGTAAAACACACAGCATTAATACACACAGAGCAGAGAGACCCTCACTATAAAACACACAGCATTAATAAACACAGAGCAGAGAGACCCTCAGTGTAAATCACACAGCATTAATACACATAGAGCAGAGAGACCCTCAGTATAAAACACACAGCATTAATAAACACAGAGCAGAGAGACCCTCACTATAAAACACACAGCATTAATATACACAGAGCAGAGACCCTCACTATAAAACACACAGCAATAATAAACACAGAGCAGAGAGACCCTCAGTGTAAATCACATAGCATTAATACACATAGAGCAGAGAGACCCTCAGTATAAAATACACAGCATTAATAAACACAGAGCAGAGAGAACCTCAGTATAAAACACACAGCATTAATACACACAGAGCAGAGAGACCCTCACTATAATACACACAGCATTAATAAACACAGAGCAGAGAGACCCTCAGTGTAAATCACACAGCATTAATACACATAGAGCAGAGAGACCCTCAGTATAAAACACACAGCATTAATAAACACAGAGCAGAGAGACCCTCAGTATAAAACACACAGCATTAATACACACAGAGCAGAGATCCTCACTATAAAACACACAGCATTAATAAACACAGAGCAGAGAGACCCTCAGTGTAAATCACACAGCATTAATACACATAGAGCAGAGAGACCCTCAGTATAAAACACACAGCATTAATAAACACAGAGCAGAGAGACCCTCAGTATAAAACACACAGCATTAATACACACAGAGCAGAGAGACCCTCACTATAAAACACACAGCATTAATAAACACAGAGCAGAGAGACCCTCAGTGTAAATCACACAGCATTAATACACATAGAGCAGAGAGACCCTCAGTATAAAACACACAGCATTAATACACACAGAGCAGAGAGACCCTCACTATAAAACACACAGCATTAATACACACAGAGCAGAGAGACCCTCACTATAAAACATACAGCATTAATAAACACAGAGCAGAGACCTTCAGTATAAAACACACAGCATTAATACACACAGAGCAGAGAGACCCTCACTATAAAACACACAGCATTAATAAACACAGAGCAGAGAGACCCTCAGTATAAAACACACAGCATTAATACACACAGAGCAGAGAGACCCTCAGTATAAAACACACAGCATTAATACACACAGAGCAGAGAGACCCTCACTATAAAACACACAGCATTAATAAACACAGAGCAGAGACCTTCAGTATAAAACACACAGCATTAATACACACAGAGCAGAGAGACCATCACTATATAACACACAGCATTAATAAACACAGAGCAGAGAGACCCTCACTATAAAACACACAGCATTAATAAACACAGAGCAGAGAGACCATCAGTATAAAACACACAGCATTAATACACACAGAGCAGAGAGACCCTCAGTATAAAACACACAGCATTAATACACATAGAGCAGAGAGACCCTCACTATAAAACACACAGCATTAATAAACACAGAGCAGAGAGACCCTCAGTATAAAACACACAGCATTAATACACACAGAGCAGAGACCCTCAGTATAAAACACACAGCATTAATAAACACAGAGCAGAGACCTTCAGTATAAAACACACAGCATTAATACACACAGAGCAGAGAGACCCTCACTATAAAACACACAGCATTAATAAACACAGAGCAGAGAGACCCTCACTATAAAACACACAGCATTAATAAACACAGAGCAGAGAGACCCTCAGTATAAAACACACAGCATTAATACACACAGAGCAGAGAGACCCTCAGTATAAAACACACAGCATTAATACACATAGAGCAGAGAGACCCTCACTATAAAACACACAGCATTAATAAACACAGAGCAGAGAGACCCTCAGTATAAAACACACAGCATTAATACACACAGAGCAGAGACCCTCAGTATAAAACACACAGCATTAATAAACACAGAGCAGAGACCCTCAGTATAAAACACACAGCATTAATAAACACAGAGCAGAGAGACCCTCAGTATAAAACACACAGCATTAATACACACAGAGCAGAGACCCTCAGTATAAAACACACAGCATTAATAAACACAGAGCAGAGACCCTCAGTATAAAACACACAGCATTAATAAACACAGAGCAGAGAGACCCTCAGTGTAAATCACACAGCATAAATACACACAGAGCAGAGACCCTCAGTATAAAACACACAGCATTAATACACACAGAGCTGAGAGACCCTCACTATAAAACACACAGCATTAATACACACAGAGCAGAGAGACCCTCAGTGTAAATCACACAGCATTAATACACACAGAGCAGAGAGACCCTCAGTGTAAATCACACAGCATTAATACACACAGAGCAGAGAGACCCTCACTATAAAACACACAGCATTAATACAAACAGAGCAGAGACCCTCACTATAAAACACACAGCATTAATAAACACAGAGCAGAGAGACCCTCAGTATAAAACACACAGCATTAATACACACAGAGCAGAGAGACCCTCAGTGTAAAACACACAGCATTAATACACACAGAGCAGAGAGACCCTCAGTATAAAACACACAGCATTAATAAAAACAGAGCAGAGACCCTCAGTATAAAACACAGCATTAATAAACACAGAGCAGAGAGACCCTCACTATAAAACACACAGCATTAATACACACAGAGCAGAGAAACCCTCAGTATAAAACACACAGCATTAATACACACAGAGCAGAGAGACCCTCAGTGTAAAACACACAGCATTAATACACACAGAGCAGAGAGACCCTCACTATAAAACACACAGCATTAATAAACACAGAGCAGAGAGACCCTCAGTGTAAATCACACAGCATTAATACACATAGAGCAGAGAGACCCTCAGTATAAAACACACAGCATTAATAAACACAGAGCAGAGAGACCCTCACTATAAAACACACAGCATTAATACACACAGAGCAGAGACCCTCACTATAAAACACACAGCAATAATAAACACAGAGCAGAGAGACCCTCAGTGTAAATCACATAGCATTAATACACATAGAGCAGAGAGACCCTCAGTATAAAATACACAGCATTAATAAACACAGAGCAGAGAGAACCTCAGTATAAAACACACAGCATTAATACACACAGAGCAGAGAGACCCTCACTATAATACACACAGCATTAATAAACACAGAGCAGAGAGACCCTCAGTGTAAATCACACAGCATTAATACACATAGAGCAGAGAGACCCTCAGTATAAAACACACAGCATTAATAAACACAGAGCAGAGAGACCCTCAGTATAAAACACACAGCATTAATACACACAGAGCAGAGATCCTCACTATAAAACACACAGCATTAATAAACACAGAGCAGAGAGACCCTCAGTGTAAATCACACAGCATTAATACACATAGAGCAGAGAGACCCTCAGTATAAAACACACAGCATTAATAAACACAGAGCAGAGAGACCCTCAGTATAAAACACACAGCATTAATACACACAGAGCAGAGAGACCCTCACTATAAAACACACAGCATTAATAAACACAGAGCAGAGAGACCCTCAGTGTAAATCACACAGCATTAATACACATAGAGCAGAGAGACCCTCAGTATAAAACACACAGCATTAATACACACAGAGCAGAGAGACCCTCACTATAAAACACACAGCATTAATACACACAGAGCAGAGAGACCCTCACTATAAAACATACAGCATTAATAAACACAGAGCAGAGACCTTCAGTATAAAACACACAGCATTAATACACACAGAGCAGAGAGACCCTCACTATAAAACACACAGCATTAATAAACACAGAGCAGAGAGACCCTCAGTATAAAACACACAGCATTAATACACACAGAGCAGAGAGACCCTCAGTATAAAACACACAGCATTAATACACACAGAGCAGAGAGACCCTCACTATAAAACACACAGCATTAATAAACACAGAGCAGAGACCTTCAGTATAAAACACACAGCATTAATACACACAGAGCAGAGAGACCATCACTATATAACACACAGCATTAATAAACACAGAGCAGAGAGACCCTCACTATAAAACACACAGCATTAATAAACACAGAGCAGAGAGACCATCAGTATAAAACACACAGCATTAATACACACAGAGCAGAGAGACCCTCAGTATAAAACACACAGCATTAATACACATAGAGCAGAGAGACCCTCACTATAAAACACACAGCATTAATAAACACAGAGCAGAGAGACCCTCAGTATAAAACACACAGCATTAATACACACAGAGCAGAGACCCTCAGTATAAAACACACAGCATTAATAAACACAGAGCAGAGACCCTCAGTATAAAACACACAGCATTAATAAACACAGAGCAGAGAGACCCTCAGTGTAAATCACACAGCATAAATACACACAGAGCAGAGACCCTCAGTATAAAACACACAGCATTAATACACACAGAGCAGAGAGACCCTCACTATAAAACACACAGCATTAATACACACAGAGCAGAGAGACCCTCAGTGTAAATCACACAGCATTAATACACACAGAGCAGAGAGACCCTCAGTGTAAATCACACAGCATTAATACACACAGAGCAGAGAGACCCTCACTATAAAACACACAGCATTAATACACACAGAGCAGAGACCCTCACTATAAAACACACAGCATTAATAAACACAGAGCAGAGAGACCCTCAGTATAAAACACACAGCATTAATACACACAGAGCAGAGAGACCCTCAGTGTAAAACACACAGCATTAATACACACAGAGCAGAGAGACCCTCAGTATAAAACACACAGCATTAATAAACACAGAGCAGAGACCCTCAGTATAAAACACAGCATTAATAAACACAGAGCAGAGAGACCCTCACTATAAAACACACAGCATTAATACACACAGAGCAGAGAAACCCTCAGTATAAAACACACAGCATTAATACACACAGAGCAGAGAGACCCTCAGTGTAAAACACACAGCATTAATACACACAGAGCAGAGAGACCCTCACTATAAAACACACAGCATTAATAAACACAGAGCAGAGAGACCCTCAGTGTAAATCACACAGCATTAATACACATAGAGCAGAGAGACCCTCAGTATAAAACACACAGCATTAATAAACACAGAGCAGAGAGACCCTCACTATAAAACACACAGCATTAATACACACAGAGCAGAGACCCTCACTATAAAACACACAGCAATAATAAACACAGAGCAGAGAGACCCTCAGTGTAAATCACACAGCATTAATACACATAGAGCAGAGAGACCCTCAGTATAAAATACACAGCATTAATAAACACAGAGCAGAGAGAACCTCAGTATAAAACACACAGCATTAATACACACAGAGCAGAGAGACCCTCACTATAATACACACAGCATTAATAAACACAGAGCAGAGAGACCCTCAGTGTAAATCACACAGCATTAATACACATAGAGCAGAGAGACCCTCAGTATAAAACACACAGCATTAATAAACACAGAGCAGAGAGACCCTCAGTATAAAACACACAGCATTAATACACACAGAGCAGAGAGACCCTCAGTATAAAACACACAGCATTAATGCACACAGAGCAGAGAGACCCTCACTATAAAACACACAGCATTAATAAACACAGAGCAGAGACCTTCAGTATAAAACACACAGCATTAATACACACAGAGCAGAGAGACCCTCACTATAAAACACACAGCATTAATGAACACAGAGCAGAGAGAACCTCAGTATAAAACACACAGCATTAATACACACAGAGCAGAGAGACCCTCAGTATAAAACACACAGCATTAATACACACAGAGCAGAGAGACCCTCACTATAAAACACACAGCATTAATAAACACAGATCAGAGACCTTCAGTATAAAACACACAGCATTAATACACACAGAGCAGAGAGACCCTCACTATAAAACACACAGCATTAATAAACACAGAGCAGAGAGACCCTCACTATAAAACACACAGCATTAATAAACACAGAGCAGAGAGACCCTCAGTATAAAACACACAGCATTAATACACACAGAGCAGAGAGACCCTCAGTATAAATCACACAGCATTAATACACATAGAGCAGAGAGACCCTCACTATAAAACACACAGCATTAATAAACACAGAGCAGAGAGACCCTCAGTATAAAACACACAGCATTAATACACACAGAGCAGAGACCCTCAGTATAAAACACACAGCATTAATAAACACAGAGCAGAGACCCTCAGTATAAAACACACAGCATTAATAAACACAGAGCAGAGACCCTCAGTATAAAACACACAGCATTAATAAACACAGAGCAGAGACCCTCAGTATAAAACACACAGCATTAATAAACACAGAGCAGAGAGACCCTCAGTGTAAATCACACAGCATAAATACACACAGAGCAGAGACCCTCAGTATAAAACACACAGCATTAATGCACACAGAGCAGAGAGACCCTCACTATAAAACACACAGCATTAATACACACAGAGCAGAGAGACCCTCAGTGTAAATCACACAGCATTAATACACACAGAGCAGAGAGACCCTCAGTGTAAATCACACAGCATTAATACACACTGAGCAGAGAGTCCCTCACTATAAAACACACAGCATTAATACACACAGAGCAGAGACCCTCACTATAAAACACACAGCATTAATAAACACAGAGCAGAGAGACCCTCAGTATAAAACACACAGCATTAATACACACAGAGCAGAGAGACCCTCAGTGTAAAACACACAGCATTAATACACACAGAGCAGAGAGACCCTCAGTATAAAACACACAGCATTAATACACACAGAGCAGAGAGACCCTCACTATAAAACACACAGCATTAATACACACAGAGCAGAGAGACCCTCACTATAAAACACACAGCATTAATAAACACAGAGCAGAGACCCACACTATAAAACACATAGCATTAATACACACAGAGCAGAGAGACCCTCAGTATAAAACACACAGCATTAATACACACAGAGCAGAGAGACCCTCAGTGTAAATCACACAGCATTAATACACACAGAGCAGAGAGACCCTCACTATAAAACACACAGCATTAATAAACACAGAGCAGAGAGACCCTCAGTGTAAATCACACAGCATTAATACACACAGAGCAGAGAGACCCTCACTAAAAAACACACTGCATTAATACACACAGAGCAGAGAGACCCTCAGTATAAAACACACTGCATTAATAAAGACAGAGCAGAGAGACCCTCAGTGTAAATCTCAAAGCATTAATACACACAGAGCAGAGAGACCCTCACTATAAAACACACAGCATTAATACACACAGAGCAGAGACCCTCAGTATAAAACACACAGCATTAATACACACAGAGCAGAGAGACCCTCACTATAAAACACACAGCATTAATAAACACAGAGCAGAGAGACCCTCACTATAAAACACACAGCATTAATACACACTGAGCAGAGACCCTCACTATAAAACACACAGCATTAATACACACAGAGCAGAGACCCTCAGTATAAAACACACAGCATTAATACACACAGAGCAGAGAGACCCTCAGTATAAAACACACAGCATGAATACACACAGAGCAGAGAGACCCTCACTATAAAACACACAGAATTAATACACACAGAGCAGAGAGACCCTCACTTTCAAACACACAGCATTAATAAACACAGAGCAGAGAGACCCTCAGTATAAAACACACAGCATTAATACACACAGAGCAGAGAGACCGTCAGTAATAAACACACAGCATTAATAAACACAGAGCAGAGAGACCCTCACTATAAAACACACAGCATTAATAAACAAAGAGCAGAGAGACCCTCACTATAAAACACACAGCATTAATAAACACAGAGCAGAGAGACCCTCACTATAAAACACACAGCATTAATAAACACAGAGCAGAGAGACCCTCAGTATAAAACACACAGCATTAATACACACAGAGCAGAGAGACCCTCAGTATAAATCACACAGCATTAATACACACAGAGCAGAGAGACCCTCAGTGTAAAACACACAGCATTAATACACACAGAGCAGAGAGACCCTCACTATAAAACACACAGCATTAATAAACACAGAGCAGAGAGACCCTCAGTATAAAACACACAGCATTAATACACACAGAGCAGAGAGACCGTCAGTAATAAACACACAGCATTAATAAACACAGAGCAGAGAGACCCTCACTATAAAACACACAGCATTAATAAACAAAGAGCAGAGAGACCCTCAGTGTAAAACACACAGCATTAATACACACAGAGCTGCGAGACCCTCACTATAAAACACACAGCATTAATACACACAGAGCAGAGAGACCTTCAGTGTAAATCACACAGCATTAATACAAACAGAGCAGAGAGAGCCTCACTATAAAACACACAGCATTAATACACACAGAGCAGAGACCCTCACTATAAAACACACAGCATTAATAAACACAGAGCAGAGAGACCCTCACTATAAAACACACAGCATTAATACACACAGAGCAGAGACCCCCAGTGTAAATCACACAGCATTAATACACACAGAGCAGAGAGACCCTCACTATAAAACACACAGCATTAATACACACAGAACAGAGACCCTCACTATAAAACACACAGCATTAATAAACACAGAGCAGAGAGACCCTCACTATAAAACACACAGCATTAATACACACAGTGCAGAGAGACCCTCAGTGTAAATCACACAGCATTAATAAACACAGAGCAGAGAGACCCTCACTATAAAACACACAGCATTAATAAACACAGAGCAGAGAGACCCTCACTATAAAACACACAGCATTAATACACACAGAGCAGAGAGACCCTCAGTGTAAATCACACAGCATTAATAAACACAGAGCAGAGAGACCCTCAGTATAAAACACACAGCATTAATAAACACAGAGTAGAGAGACCCTCCGTATAAAACACACAGCATTAATACACACAGAGCAGAGAGACCCTCAGTATAAAACACACAGCATTAATACACACAGAGCAGAGAGACCCTCACTATAAAACACACAGCATTAATACACACAGAGCAGAGAGACCCTCACTATAAAACACACAGCATTAATACACACAGAGCAGAGAGACCCTCAGTGTAAATCACACAGCATTAATGCACACAGAGCAGAGAGACCCTCAGTATAAAACACAAAGCATTAATACACACAGAGCAGAGAGACCCTCACTATAAAACACACAGCATTAATACACACAGAGCAGAGAGTCCCTCAGTATAAAACACACAGCATTAATACACACAGAGCAGAGAGACCCTCACTATAAAACACACAGCATTAATAAACACAGAGCAGAGAGACCCTCAGTATAAAACACACAGCATTAATACACACAGAGCAGAGAGACCCTCAGTTTAAAACACAAAGCATTAATACACTCATAGCAGAGAGACGCTCAGTATAAAACACACAGCATTAATTAACACAGAGCAGAGAGACCCTCAGTATAAAACACACAGCATTAATAAACACAGAGCAGAGAGACCCTCAGTGTAAATCACACAGCATTAATACACACAGAGCAGAGAGACCCTCAGTATAAAACACACAGCATTAAAAAACACAGAGCAGAGAGACCCTCAGTATAAAACACACAGCATTAATACACACAGAGCAGAGAGACCCTCAGTATAAAACACACAGCATTAATAAACACAGAGCAGAGAGATTCTCAGTATAAAACACACAGCATTAATAAACACAGAGCAGAGAGACCCTCAGTGTAAATCACACAGCATTAATACACACAGAGCAGAGAGACCCTCAGTATAAAACACACAGCATTAATACACACAGAGCAGAGAGACCCTCACTATAAAACACACAGCATTAATACACACAGAGCAGAGAGACCCTCAGTATAAAACACACAGCATTAATACACACAGAGCAGAGAGACCCTCACTATAAAACACACAGCATTAATACACACAGAGCAGAGAGACCCTCAGTATAAAACACACAGCATTAATACACACAGAGCAGAGAGACCCTCAGTATAAAACACACAGCATTAATACACACAGAGCAGAGAGACCCTCAGTATAAAACACACAGCATTAATAAACACAGAGCAGAGAGACCCTCAGTATAAAACACACAGCATTAATAAACACAGAGCAGAGAGACCCTCACTATAAAACACACAGCATTAATACACACAGAGCAGAGAGACCCTCAGTATAAAACACACAGCATTAATAAACACAGAGCAGAGAGACCCTCAGTATAAAACACACAGCATTAATACACACAGAGCAGAGAGACCCTCAGTATAAAACACACAGCATTAATACACACAGAGCAGAGAGACCCTCAGTATAAAACACACAGCATTAATAAACACAGAGCAGAGAGACGCTCAGTATAACACACACAGCATTAATACACACAGAGCAGAGACCCTCACTATAAAACACACAGCATTAATAAACACAGAGCAGAGAGACCCTCAGTGTAAATCACACAGCATTAATACACACAGAGCAGAGAGACCCTCACTATAAAACACACAGCATTAATACACACAGAGCCGAGAGACCCTCAGTGTAAATCACACAGCATTAATACACACAGAGCAGAGAGACCCTCACTATAAAACACACAGCATTAATAAACACAGAGCAGAGAGACCCTCAGTATAAAACACACAGCATTAATAAACACAGAGCAGAGAGACCCTCAGTGTAAATCACACAGCATTAATAGACACAGAGCAGAGAGACCCTCACTATAAAACACACAGCATTAATACACACAGAGCAGAGACCCTCACTATAAAACACAGAGCATTAATACACACAGAGCAGAGAGCCCCTCACTATAAAACACACAGCATTAATACACACAGAGCAGAGAGACCCTCACTATAAAACACACAGCATTAATACACAGAGAGCAGAGAGACCCTCAGTATAAAACACACAGCATTAATACACACAGAGCAGAGAGACCCTCACTATAAAACACACAGCATTAATAAACACAGAGCAGAGAGACCCTCAGTATAAAACACACAGCATTAATAGACACAGAGCAGAGAGACCCTCACTATAAAACACACAGCATTAATAAACACAGAGCAGAGAGACCCTCACTATAAAACACACAGCATTAATACAGACATAGCAGAAACCCTCAGAATAAACACACAGCATTAATACACACAGAGCAGAGACCCTCAGTATAAAACACACAGCATTAATACACACAGAGCAGAGAGACCCTCAGTATAAAACACACAGCATTAATACACACAGAGCAGAGAGACCCTCAGTATAAAACACACAGCATTAATACACACAGAGCAGAGACCCTCAGTATAAAACACACAGCATTAATACACACAGAGCAGAGAGACCCTCAGTATAAAACACACAGCATTAATAAACACAGAGCAGAGAGACCCTCAGTATAAAACACACAGCATTAATACACACAGAGCAGAGAGACCCTCACTATAAAACACACAGCATTAATAAACACAGAGCAGAGAGACCCTCAGTAGAAAACACACAGCATTAATAAACACAGAGCAGAGAGACCCTCAGTATAAAACACACAGCATTAATACACACAGAGCAGAGAGACCCTCAGTGTAAATCACACAGCATTAATAAACACAGAGCAGAGAGACCCTCAGTATAAAGCACACAGCATTAATAAACACAGAGCAGAGAGACCCTCAGTATAAAACACACAGCATTAATACACACAGAGCAGAGAGACCCTCAGTATAAAACACACAGCATTAATACACACAGAGCAGAGAGACCCTCACTATAAAACACACAGCATTAATACACACAGAGCAGAGAGACCCTCACTATAAAACACACAGCATTAATACACACAGAGCAGAGAGACCCTCAGTGTAAATCACACAGCATTAATACACACAGAGCAGAGAGACCCTCAGTATAAAACACAAAGCATTAATACACACAGAGCAGAGAGACCCTCACTATAAAACACACAGCATTAATACACACAGAGCAGAGAGTCCCTCAGTATAAAACACACAGCATTAATACACACAGAGCAGAGAGACCCTCACTATAAAACACACAGCATTAATAAACACAGAGCAGAGAGACCCTCAGTATAAAACACACAGCATTAATAAACACAGAGCAGAGAGATTCTCAGTATAAAACACACAGCATTAATAAACACAGAGCAGAGAGACCCTCAGTGTAAATCACACAGCATTAATACACACAGAGCAGAGAGACCCTCACTATAAAACACACAGCATTAATAAACACAGAGCAGAGAGACCTCAGTGTAAATCACACAGCATTAATACACACAGAGCAGAGAGACCCTCAGTATAAAACACACAGCATTAATACACACAGAGCAGAGAGACCCTCATATAAAACACACAGCATTAATACACACAGAGCAGAGAGACCCTCAGTATAAAACACACAGCATTAATACACACAGAGCAGAGAGACCCTCACTATAAAACACACAGCATTAATACACACAGAGCCGAGAGACCCTCAGTGTAAATCACACAGCATTAATACACACAGAGCAGAGAGACCCTCAGTATAAAACACAAAGCATTAATACACACAGAGCAGAGAGACCCTCACTATAAAACACACAGCATTAATACACACAGAGCAGAGAGTCCCTCAGTATAAAACACACAGCATTAATACACACAGAGCAGAGAGACCCTCACTATAAAACACACAGCATTAATAAACACAGAGCAGAGAGACCCTCAGTATAAAACACACAGCATTAATAAACACAGAGCAGAGAGATTCTCAGTATAAAACACACAGCATTAATAAACACAGAGCAGAGAGACCCTCAGTGTAAATCACACAGCATTAATACACACAGAGCAGAGAGACCCTCACTATAAAACACACAGCATTAATAAACACAGAGCAGAGAGACCTCAGTGTAAATCACACAGCATTAATACACACAGAGCAGAGAGACCCTCACTATAAAACACACAGCATTAATACACACAGAGCAGAGAGACCCTCACTATAAAACACACAGCATTAATACACACAGAGCAGAGAGACCCTCAGTATAAAACACACAGCATTAATACACACAGAGCAGAGAGACCCTCACTATAAAACACACAGCATTAATACACACAGAGCAGAGACCCTCAGTATAAAACACACAGCATTAATACACACAGAGCAGAGAGACCCTCATATAAAACACACAGCATTAATACACACAGAGCAGAGAGACCCTCAGTATAAAACACACAGCATTAATACACACAGAGCAGAGAGACCCTCACTATAAAACACACAGCATTAATACACACAGAGCCGAGAGACCCTCAGTGTAAATCACACAGCATTAATACACACAGAGCAGAGAGACCCTCACTATAAAACACACAGCATTAATAAACACAGAGCAGAGAGACCCTCAGTATAAAACACACAGCATTAATAAACACAGAGCAGAGAGACCCTCAGTGTAAATCACACAGCATTAATAGACACAGAGCAGAGAGACCCTCACTATAAAACACACAGCATTAATACACACAGAGCAGAGACCCTCACTATAAAACACAGAGCATTAATACACACAGCAGAGAGCCCCTCACTATAAAACACACAGCATTAATACACACAGAGCAGAGAGACCCTCACTATAAAACACACAGCATTAATACACAGAGAGCAGAGAGACCCTCAGTATAAAACACACAGCATTAATACACACAGAGCAGAGAGACCCTCACTATAAAACACACAGCATTAATAAACACAGAGCAGAGAGACCCTCAGTATAAAACACACAGCATTAATAGACACAGAGCAGAGAGACCCTCACTATAAAACACACAGCATTAATAAACACAGAGCAGAGAGACCCTCACTATAAAACACACAGCATTAATACACACATAGCAGAAACCCTCAGAATAAACACACAGCATTAATACACACAGAGCAGAGACCCTCAGTATAAAACACACAGCATTAATACACACAGAGCAGAGAGACCTTCAGTATAAAACACACAGCATTAATACACACAGAGCAGAGAGACCCTCAGTATAAAACACACAGCATTAATACACACAGAGCAGAGACCCTCAGTATAAAACACACAGCATTAATACACACAGAGCAGAGAGACCCTCAGTATAAAACACACAGCATTAATAAACACAGAGCAGAGAGACCCTCAGTATAAAACACACAGCATTAATACACACAGAGCAGAGAGACCCTCACTATAAAACACACAGCATTAATAAACACAGAGCAGAGAGACCCTCAGTAGAAAACACACAGCATTAATAAACACAGAGCAGAGAGACCCTCAGTATAAAACACACAGCATTAATACACACAGAGCAGAGAGACCCTCAGTGTAAATCACACAGCATTAATAAACACAGAGCAGAGAGACCCTCAGTATAAAACACACAGCATTAATAAACACAGAGCAGAGAGACCCTCAGTATAAAACACACAGCATTAATACACACAGAGCAGAGAGACCCTCAGTATAAAACACACAGCATTAATACACACAGAGCAGAGAGACCCTCACTATAAAACACACAGCATTAATACACACAGAGCAGAGAGACCCTCACTATAAAACACACAGCATTAATACACACAGAGCAGAGAGACCCTCAGTGTAAATCACACAGCATTAATACACACAGAGCAGAGAGACCCTCAGTATATAACACAAAGCATTAATACACACAGAGCAGAGAGACCCTCACTATAAAACACACAGCATTAATACACACAGAGCAGAGAGTCCCTCAGTATAAACCACACAGCATTAATACACACAGAGCAGAGAGACCCTCACTATAAAACACACAGCATTAATAAACACAGAGCAGAGAGACCCTCAGTATAAAACACACAGCATTAATAAACACAGAGCAGAGAGATTCTCAGTATAAAACACACAGCATTAATAAACACAGAGCAGAGAGACCCTCAGTGTAAATCACACAGCATTAATACACACAGAGCAGAGAGACCCTCACTATAAAACACACAGCATTAATAAACACAGAGCAGAGAGACCCTCAGTGTAAATCACACAGCATTAATACACACAGAGCAGAGAGACCCTCAGTATAAAACACACAGCATTAATACACACAGAGCAGAGAGACCCTCACTATAAAACACAGCATTAATACACACAGAGCAGAGAGACCCTCAGTATAAAACACACAGCATTAATACACACAGAGCAGAGAGACCCTCACTATAAAACACACAGCATTAATACACACAGAGCAGAGAGACCCTCAGTATAAAACACACAGCATTAATACACACAGAGCAGAGAGACCCTCATATAAAACACACAGCATTAATACACACAGAGCAGAGAGACCCTCAGTATAAAACACACAGCATTAATAAACACAGAGCAGAGAGACCCTCAGTATAAAACACACAGCATTAATAAACACAGAGCAGAGAGACCCTCACTATAAAACTCACAGCATTAATACACACAGAGCAGAGAGACCCTCACTATAAAACACACAGCATTAATAAACACAGAGCAGAGAGACCCTCAGTATAAAACACACAGCATTAATACACACAGAGCAGAGAGACCCTCAGTATAAAACACACAGCATTAATACACACAGAGCAGAGAGACCCTCAGTATAAAACACACAGCATTAATAAACACAGAGCAGAGAGACCCTCAGTATAAAACACACAGCATTAATAAACACAGAGCAGAGAGACCCTCACTATAAAACACACAGCATTAATAAACACAGAGCAGAGACCCTCAGTGTAAATCACACAGCATTAATACACACAGAGCAGAGAGACCCTCAGTATAAAACACAGAGCATTAATACACGCAGAGCAGAGACCCTCAGTATAAAACACACAGCATTAATACACACAGAGCAGAGACCCTCAGTATAAAACACACAGCATTAATACACACAGAGCAGAGAGACCCTCAGTATAAAACACACAGCATTAATAAACACAGAGCAGAGAGACCCTCACTATAAAACACACAGCATTAATACACACAGAGCAGAGACCTTCAGTATAAAACACACAGCATTAATAAACACAGAGCAGAGAGACCCTCACTACAAAACACACAGCATTAATACACACAGAGCAGAGAGACCCTCACTATAAAACACACAGCATTAATACACACAGAGCCGAGAGACCCTCAGTGTAAATCAAACAGCATTAATACACACAGAGCAGAGAGACCCTCACTATAAAACACACAGCATTAATAAACACAGAGCAGAGAGACCCTCAGTATAAAACACACAGCATTAATAAACACAGAGCAGAGAGACCCTCAGTGTAAATCACACAGCATTAATAGACACAGAGCAGAGAGACCCTCACTATAAAACACACAGCATTAATACACACAGAGCAGAGACCCTCACTATAAAACACAGAGCATTAATACACACAGAGCAGAGAGACCCTCACTATAAAACACACAGCATTAATACACACAGAGCAGAGAGACCCTCACTATAAAACACACAGCATTAATACACACAGAGCAGAGAGACCCTCAGTATAAAACACACAGCATTAATACACACAGAGCAGAGAGACCCTCACTATAAAACACACAGCATTAATAAACACAGAGCAGAGAGACCCTCAGTATAAAACACACAGCATTAATAGACACAGAGCAGAGAGACCCTCACTATAAAACACACAGCATTAATAAACACAGAGCAGAGAGACCCTCACTATAAAACACACAGCATTAATACACACATAGCAGAAACCCTCAGAATAAACACACAGCATTAATACACACAGAGCAGAGACTCTCAGTATAAAACACACAGCATTAATACACACAGAGCAGAGAGACCCTCAGTATAAAACACACAGCATTAATACACACAGAGCAGAGAGACCCTCAGTATAAAACACACAGCATTAATAAACACAGAGCAGAGAGACCCTCAGTATAAAACACACAGCATTAATACACACAGAGCAGAGAGACCCTCACTATAAAACACACAGCATTAATAAACACAGAGCAGAGAGACCCTCAGTAGAAAACACCAAGCATTAATAAACACAGAGCAGAGAGACCCTCAGTATAAAACACACAGCATTAATACACACAGAGCAGAGAGACCCTCACTATAAAACACACAGCATTAATAAACACAGAGCAGAGAGACCCTCACTATAAAACACACAGCATTAATACACACAGAGCAGAGAGACCCTCAGTGTAAATCACACAGCATTAATAAACACAGAGCAGAGAGACCCTCAGTATAAAACACACAGCATTAATAAACACAGAGCAGAGAGACCCTCAGGAGAAAACACACAGCATTAATACACACAGAGCAGAGAGACCCTCAGTATAAAACACACAGCATTAATAAACACAGAGCAGAGAGACCCTCACTATAAAACGCACAGCATTAATACACACAGAGCAGAGAGACCCTCACTATAAAACACACAGCATTAATACACACAGAGCAGAGAGACCCTCAGTGTAAATCACACAGCATTAATACACACAGAGCAGAGAGACCCTCAGTATAAAACACAAAGCATTAATACACACAGAGCAGAGAGACCCTCACTATAAAACACACAGCATTAATACACACAGAGCAGAGAGTCCCTCAATATAAAACACACAGCATTAATACACACAGAGCAGAGAGACCCTCACTATAAAACACACAGCATTAATAAACACAGAGCAGAGAGACCCTCAGTATAAAACACACAGCATTAATACACACAGAGCAGAGAGACCCTCAGTATAAAACACACAGCATTAATACACTCATAGCAGAGAGACCCTCAGTATAAAACACACAGCACTAATAAACACAGAGCAGAGAGACCCTCAGTATAAAACACACAGCATTAATAAACACAGAGCAGAGAGACCCTCAGTGTAAATCACACAGCATTAATACACACAGAGCAGAGAGACCCTCAGTATAAAACACACAGCATTAATACACACAGAGCAGAGAGACCCTCAGTATAAAACACACAGCATTAATACACACAGAGCAGAGAGACCCTCAGTATAAAACACACAGCATTAATAAACACAGAGCAGAGAGATTCTCAGTATAAAACACACAGCATTAATAAACACAGAGCAGAGAGAACCTCAGTGTAAATCACACAGCATTAATACACACAGAGCAGAGAGACCCTCACTATAAAACACACAGCATTAATAAACACAGAGCAGAGAGACCCTCAGTGTAAATCACACAGCATTAATACACACAGAGCAGAGAGACCCTCAGTATAAAACACACAGCATTAATACACACAGAGCAGAGAGACCCTCACTATAAAACACACAGCATTAATACACACAGAGCAGAGAGACCCTCAGTATAAAACACACAGCATTAATACACACAGAGCAGAGAGACCCTCACTATAAAACACACAGCATTAATATACACAGAGCAGAGAGACCCTCAGTATAAAACACACAGCATTAATACACACAGAGCAGAGAGACCCTCAGTATAAAACACACAGCATTAATACACACAGAGCAGAGAGACCCTCAGTATAAAACACACAGCATTAATAAACACAGAGCAGAGAGACCCTCAGTATAAAACACACAGCATTAATAAACACAGAGCAGAGAGACCCTCACTATAAAACACACAGCATTAATACACACAGAGCAGAGAGACCCTCACTATAAAACACACAGCATTAATAAACACAGAGCAGAGAGACCCTCAGTATAAAACACACAGCATTAATACACACAGAGCAGAGAGACCCTCAGTATAAAACACACAGCATTAATACACACAGAGCAGAGAGACCCTCAGTATAAAACACGCAGCATTAATAAAGACAGAGCAGAGAGACCCTCAGTATAAAACACACAGCATTAATAAACACAGAGCAGAGAGACCCTCACTATAAAACACACAGCATTAATAAACACAGAGCAGAGAGACCCTCAGTGTAAATCACACAGCATTAATACACACAGAGCAGAGAGACCCTCAGTATAAAACACAGAGCATTAATACACGCAGAGCAGAGACCCTCAGTATAAAACACACAGCATTAATACACACAGAGCAGAGACCCTCAGTATAAAACACACAGCATTAATACACACAGAGCAGAGAGACCCTCAGTATAAAACACACAGCATTAATAAACACAGAGCAGAGAGACCCTCACTATAAAACACACAGCATTAATACACACAGAGCAGAGACCTTCAGTATAAAACACACAGCATTAATAAACACAGAGCAGAGAGACCCTCAGTGTAAATCACACAGCATTAATACACACAGAGCAGAGAGACCCTCACTATAAAACACACAGCATTAATACACACAGAGCCGAGAGACCCTCAGTGTAAATCACACAGCATTAATACACACAGAGCAGAGAGACCCTCACTATAAAACACACAGCATTAATAAACACAGAGCAGAGAGACCATCAGTATAAAACACACAGCATTAATAAACACAGAGCAGAGAGACCCTCACTATAAAACACACAGCATTAATACACACAGAGCAGAGACCCTCACTATAAAACACAGAGCATTAATACACACAGAGCAGAGAGACCCTCACTATAAAACACACAGCATTAATACACACAGAGCAGAGAGACCCTCACTATAAAACACACAGCATTAATACACACAGAGCAGAGAGACCCTCAGTATAAAACACACAGCATTGATACACACAGAGCAGAGAGACCCTCACTATAAAACACACAGCATTAATAAACACAGAGCAGAGAGACCCTCAGTATAAAACACACAGCATTAATAGACACAGAGCAGAGAGACCCTCACTATAAAACACACAGCATTAATAAACACAGAGCAGAGAGACCCTCACTATAAAACACACAGCATTAATAAACACATAGCAGAAACCCTCAGAATAAACACACAGCATTAATACACACAGAGCAGAGACCCTCAGTATAAAACACACAGCATTAATACACACAGAGCAGAGAGACCCTCAGTATAAAACACACAGCATTAATAAACACAGAGCAGAGAGACCCTCAGTATAAAACACACAGCATTAATACACACAGAGCAGAGACCCTCAGTATAACACACACAGCATTAATACACACAGAGCAGAGAGACCCTCACTATAAAACACACAGCATTAATAAGCACAGAGCAGAGAGACCCTCAGTAGAAAACACACAGCATTAATAAACACAGAGCAGAGAGACCCTCAGTATAAAACACACAGCATTAATAAACACAGAGCAGAGAGATTCTCAGTATAAAACACACAGCATTAATAAACACAGAGCAGAGAGACCCTCAGTGTAAATCACACAGCATTAATACACACAGAGCAGAGAGACCCTCACTATAAAACACACAGCATTAATAAACACAGAGCAGAGAGACCTCAGTGTAAATCACACAGCATTAATACACACAGAGCAGAGAGACCCTCAGTATAAAACACACAGCATTAATACACACAGAGCAGAGAGACCCTCATATAAAACACACAGCATTAATACACACAGAGCAGAGAGACCCTCAGTATAAAACACACAGCATTAATACACACAGAGCAGAGAGACCCTCACTATAAAACACACAGCATTAATACACACAGAGCCGAGAGACCCTCAGTGTAAATCACACAGCATTAATACACACAGAGCAGAGAGACCCTCAGTATAAAACACAAAGCATTAATACACACAGAGCAGAGAGACCCTCACTATAAAACACACAGCATTAATACACACAGAGCAGAGAGTCCCTCAGTATAAAACACACAGCATTAATACACACAGAGCAGAGAGACCCTCACTATAAAACACACAGCATTAATAAACACAGAGCAGAGAGACCCTCAGTATAAAACACACAGCATTAATAAACACAGAGCAGAGAGATTCTCAGTATAAAACACACAGCATTAATAAACACAGAGCAGAGAGACCCTCAGTGTAAATCACACAGCATTAATACACACAGAGCAGAGAGACCCTCACTATAAAACACACAGCATTAATACACACAGAGCAGAGAGTCCCTCAGTATAAAACACACAGCATTAATACACACAGAGCAGAGAGACCCTCACTATAAAACACACAGCATTAATAAACACAGAGCAGAGAGACCCTCAGTATAAAACACACAGCATTAATAAACACAGAGCAGAGAGATTCTCAGTATAAAACACACAGCATTAATAAACACAGAGCAGAGAGACCCTCAGTGTAAATCACACAGCATTAATACACACAGAGCAGAGAGACCCTCACTATAAAACACACAGCATTAATAAACACAGAGCAGAGAGACCTCAGTGTAAATCACACAGCATTAATACACACAGAGCAGAGAGACCCTCACTATAAAACACACAGCATTAATAAACACAGAGCAGAGAGACCCTCAGTATAAAACACACAGCATTAATAAACACAGAGCAGAGAGACCCTCAGTGTAAATCACACAGCATTAATACACACAGAGCAGAGAGACCCTCACTATAAAACACACAGCATTAATACACACAGAGCCGAGAGACCCTCAGTGTAAATCACACAGCATTAATACACACAGAGCAGAGAGACCCTCACTATAAAACACACAGCATTAATAAACACAGAGCAGAGAGACCATCAGTATAAAACACACAGCATTAATAAACACAGAGCAGAGAGACCCTCACTATAAAACACACAGCATTAATACACACAGAGCAGAGACCCTCACTATAAAACACAGAGCATTAATACACACAGAGCAGAGAGACCCTCACTATAAAACACACAGCATTAATACACACAGAGCAGAGAGACCCTCACTATAAAACACACAGCATTAATACACACAGAGCAGAGAGACCCTCAGTATAAAACACACAGCATTGATACACACAGAGCAGAGAGACCCTCACTATAAAACACACAGCATTAATAAACACAGAGCAGAGAGACCCTCAGTATAAAACACACAGCATTAATAGACACAGAGCAGAGAGACCCTCACTATAAAACACACAGCATTAATAAACACAGAGCAGAGAGACCCTCACTATAAAACACACAGCATTAATAAACACATAGCAGAAACCCTCAGAATAAACACACAGCATTAATACACACAGAGCAGAGACCCTCAGTATAAAACACACAGCATTAATACACACAGAGCAGAGAGACCCTCAGTATAAAACACACAGCATTAATAAACACAGAGCAGAGAGACCCTCAGTATAAAACACACAGCATTAATACACACAGAGCAGAGACCCTCAGTATAACACACACAGCATTAATACACACAGAGCAGAGAGACCCTCACTATAAAACACACAGCATTAATAAGCACAGAGCAGAGAGACCCTCAGTAGAAAACACACAGCATTAATAAACACAGAGCAGAGAGACCCTCAGTATAAAACACACAGCATTAATAAACACAGAGCAGAGAGATTCTCAGTATAAAACACACAGCATTAATAAACACAGAGCAGAGAGACCCTCAGTGTAAATCACACAGCATTAATACACACAGAGCAGAGAGACCCTCACTATAAAACACACAGCATTAATAAACACAGAGCAGAGAGACCTCAGTGTAAATCACACAGCATTAATACACACAGAGCAGAGAGACCCTCAGTATAAAACACACAGCATTAATACACACAGAGCAGAGAGACCCTCATATAAAACACACAGCATTAATACACACAGAGCAGAGAGACCCTCAGTATAAAACACACAGCATTAATACACACAGAGCAGAGAGACCCTCACTATAAAACACACAGCATTAATACACACAGAGCCGAGAGACCCTCAGTGTAAATCACACAGCATTAATACACACAGAGCAGAGAGACCCTCAGTATAAAACACAAAGCATTAATACACACAGAGCAGAGAGACCCTCACTATAAAACACACAGCATTAATACACACAGAGCAGAGAGTCCCTCAGTATAAAACACACAGCATTAATACACACAGAGCAGAGAGACCCTCACTATAAAACACACAGCATTAATAAACACAGAGCAGAGAGACCCTCAGTATAAAACACACAGCATTAATAAACACAGAGCAGAGAGATTCTCAGTATAAAACACACAGCATTAATAAACACAGAGCAGAGAGACCCTCAGTGTAAATCACACAGCATTAATACACACAGAGCAGAGAGACCCTCACTATAAAACACACAGCATTAATAAACACAGAGCAGAGAGACCTCAGTGTAAATCACACAGCATTAATACACACAGAGCAGAGAGACCCTCACTATAAAACACACAGCATTAATACACACAGAGCAGAGAGACCCTCACTATAAAACACACAGCATTAATACACACAGAGCAGAGAGACCCTCAGTATAAAACACACAGCATTAATACACACAGAGCAGAGAGACCCTCACTATAAAACACACAGCATTAATACACACAGAGCAGAGACCCTCAGTATAAAACACACAGCATTAATACACACAGAGCAGAGAGACCCTCATATAAAACACACAGCATTAATACACACAGAGCAGAGAGACCCTCAGTATAAAACACACAGCATTAATACACACAGAGCAGAGAGACCCTCACTATAAAACACACAGCATTAATACACACAGAGCCGAGAGACCCTCAGTGTAAATCACACAGCATTAATACACACAGAGCAGAGAGACCCTCACTATAAAACACACAGCATTAATAAACACAGAGCAGAGAGACCCTCAGTATAAAACACACAGCATTAATAAACACAGAGCAGAGAGACCCTCAGTGTAAATCACACAGCATTAATAGACACAGAGCAGAGAGACCCTCACTATAAAACACACAGCATTAATACACACAGAGCAGAGACCCTCACTATAAAACACAGAGCATTAATACACACAGCAGAGAGCCCCTCACTATAAAACACACAGCATTAATACACACAGAGCAGAGAGACCCTCACTATAAAACACACAGCATTAATACACAGAGAGCAGAGAGACCCTCAGTATAAAACACACAGCATTAATACACACAGAGCAGAGAGACCCTCACTATAAAACACACAGCATTAATACACACAGAGCCGAGAGACCCTCAGTGTAAATCACACAGCATTAATACACACAGAGCAGAGAGACCCTCAGTATAAAACACAAAGCATTAATACACACAGAGCAGAGAGACCCTCACTATAAAACACACAGCATTAATACACACAGAGCAGAGAGTCCCTCAGTATAAAACACACAGCATTAATACACACAGAGCAGAGAGACCCTCACTATAAAACACACAGCATTAATAAACACAGAGCAGAGAGACCCTCAGTATAAAACACACAGCATTAATAAACACAGAGCAGAGAGATTCTCAGTATAAAACACACAGCATTAATAAACACAGAGCAGAGAGACCCTCAGTGTAAATCACACAGCATTAATACACACAGAGCAGAGAGACCCTCACTATAAAACACACAGCATTAATAAACACAGAGCAGAGAGACCTCAGTGTAAATCACACAGCATTAATACACACAGAGCAGAGAGACCCTCACTATAAAACACACAGCATTAATACACACAGAGCAGAGAGACCCTCACTATAAAACACACAGCATTAATACACACAGAGCAGAGAGACCCTCAGTATAAAACACACAGCATTAATACACACAGAGCAGAGAGACCCTCACTATAAAACACACAGCATTAATACACACAGAGCAGAGACCCTCAGTATAAAACACACAGCATTAATACACACAGAGCAGAGAGACCCTCATATAAAACACACAGCATTAATACACACAGAGCAGAGAGACCCTCAGTATAAAACACACAGCATTAATACACACAGAGCAGAGAGACCCTCACTATAAAACACACAGCATTAATACACACAGAGCCGAGAGACCCTCAGTGTAAATCACACAGCATTAATACACACAGAGCAGAGAGACCCTCACTATAAAACACACAGCATTAATAAACACAGAGCAGAGAGACCCTCAGTATAAAACACACAGCATTAATAAACACAGAGCAGAGAGACCCTCAGTGTAAATCACACAGCATTAATAGACACAGAGCAGAGAGACCCTCACTATAAAACACACAGCATTAATACACACAGAGCAGAGACCCTCACTATAAAACACAGAGCATTAATACACACAGCAGAGAGCCCCTCACTATAAAACACACAGCATTAATACACACAGAGCAGAGAGACCCTCACTATAAAACACACAGCATTAATACACAGAGAGCAGAGAGACCCTCAGTATAAAACACACAGCATTAATACACACAGAGCAGAGAGACCCTCACTATAAAACACACAGCATTAATAAACACAGAGCAGAGAGACCCTCAGTATAAAACACACAGCATTAATAGACACAGAGCAGAGAGACCCTCACTATAAAACACACAGCATTAATAAACACAGAGCAGAGAGACCCTCACTATAAAACACACAGCATTAATACACACATAGCAGAAACCCTCAGAATAAACACACAGCATTAATACACACAGAGCAGAGACCCTCAGTATAAAACACACAGCATTAATACACACAGAGCAGAGAGACCTTCAGTATAAAACACACAGCATTAATACACACAGAGCAGAGAGACCCTCAGTATAAAACACACAGCATTAATACACACAGAGCAGAGACCCTCAGTATAAAACACACAGCATTAATACACACAGAGCAGAGAGACCCTCAGTATAAAACACACAGCATTAATAAACACAGAGCAGAGAGACCCTCAGTATAAAACACACAGCATTAATACACACAGAGCAGAGAGACCCTCACTATAAAACACACAGCATTAATAAACACAGAGCAGAGAGACCCTCAGTAGAAAACACACAGCATTAATAAACACAGAGCAGAGAGACCCTCAGTATAAAACACACAGCATTAATACACACAGAGCAGAGAGACCCTCAGTGTAAATCACACAGCATTAATAAACACAGAGCAGAGAGACCCTCAGTATAAAACACACAGCATTAATAAACACAGAGCAGAGAGACCCTCAGTATAAAACACACAGCATTAATACACACAGAGCAGAGAGACCCTCAGTATAAAACACACAGCATTAATACACACAGAGCAGAGAGACCCTCACTATAAAACACACAGCATTAATACACACAGAGCAGAGAGACCCTCACTATAAAACACACAGCATTAATACACACAGAGCAGAGAGACCCTCAGTGTAAATCACACAGCATTAATACACACAGAGCAGAGAGACCCTCAGTATATAACACAAAGCATTAATACACACAGAGCAGAGAGACCCTCACTATAAAACACACAGCATTAATACACACAGAGCAGAGAGTCCCTCAGTATAAACCACACAGCATTAATACACACAGAGCAGAGAGACCCTCACTATAAAACACACAGCATTAATAAACACAGAGCAGAGAGACCCTCAGTATAAAACACACAGCATTAATAAACACAGAGCAGAGAGATTCTCAGTATAAAACACACAGCATTAATAAACACAGAGCAGAGAGACCCTCAGTGTAAATCACACAGCATTAATACACACAGAGCAGAGAGACCCTCACTATAAAACACACAGCATTAATAAACACAGAGCAGAGAGACCCTCAGTGTAAATCACACAGCATTAATACACACAGAGCAGAGAGACCCTCAGTATAAAACACACAGCATTAATACACACAGAGCAGAGAGACCCTCACTATAAAACACAGCATTAATACACACAGAGCAGAGAGACCCTCAGTATAAAACACACAGCATTAATACACACAGAGCAGAGAGACCCTCACTATAAAACACACAGCATTAATACACACAGAGCAGAGAGACCCTCAGTATAAAACACACAGCATTAATACACACAGAGCAGAGAGACCCTCATATAAAACACACAGCATTAATACACACAGAGCAGAGAGACCCTCAGTATAAAACACACAGCATTAATAAACACAGAGCAGAGAGACCCTCAGTATAAAACACACAGCATTAATAAACACAGAGCAGAGAGACCCTCACTATAAAACTCACAGCATTAATACACACAGAGCAGAGAGACCCTCACTATAAAACACACAGCATTAATAAACACAGAGCAGAGAGACCCTCAGTATAAAACACACAGCATTAATACACACAGAGCAGAGAGACCCTCAGTATAAAACACACAGCATTAATACACACAGAGCAGAGAGACCCTCAGTATAAAACACACAGCATTAATAAACACAGAGCAGAGAGACCCTCAGTATAAAACACACAGCATTAATAAACACAGAGCAGAGAGACCCTCACTATAAAACACACAGCATTAATAAACACAGAGCAGAGACCCTCAGTGTAAATCACACAGCATTAATACACACAGAGCAGAGAGACCCTCAGTATAAAACACAGAGCATTAATACACGCAGAGCAGAGACCCTCAGTATAAAACACACAGCATTAATACACACAGAGCAGAGACCCTCAGTATAAAACACACAGCATTAATACACACAGAGCAGAGAGACCCTCAGTATAAAACACACAGCATTAATAAACACAGAGCAGAGAGACCCTCACTATAAAACACACAGCATTAATACACACAGAGCAGAGACCTTCAGTATAAAACACACAGCATTAATAAACACAGAGCAGAGAGACCCTCACTACAAAACACACAGCATTAATACACACAGAGCAGAGAGACCCTCACTATAAAACACACAGCATTAATACACACAGAGCCGAGAGACCCTCAGTGTAAATCAAACAGCATTAATACACACAGAGCAGAGAGACCCTCACTATAAAACACACAGCATTAATAAACACAGAGCAGAGAGACCCTCAGTATAAAACACACAGCATTAATAAACACAGAGCAGAGAGACCCTCAGTGTAAATCACACAGCATTAATAGACACAGAGCAGAGAGACCCTCACTATAAAACACACAGCATTAATACACACAGAGCAGAGACCCTCACTATAAAACACAGAGCATTAATACACACAGAGCAGAGAGACCCTCACTATAAAACACACAGCATTAATACACACAGAGCAGAGAGACCCTCACTATAAAACACACAGCATTAATACACACAGAGCAGAGAGACCCTCAGTATAAAACACACAGCATTAATACACACAGAGCAGAGAGACCCTCACTATAAAACACACAGCATTAATAAACACAGAGCAGAGAGACCCTCAGTATAAAACACACAGCATTAATAGACACAGAGCAGAGAGACCCTCACTATAAAACACACAGCATTAATAAACACAGAGCAGAGAGACCCTCACTATAAAACACACAGCATTAATACACACATAGCAGAAACCCTCAGAATAAACACACAGCATTAATACACACAGAGCAGAGACTCTCAGTATAAAACACACAGCATTAATACACACAGAGCAGAGAGACCCTCAGTATAAAACACACAGCATTAATACACACAGAGCAGAGAGACCCTCAGTATAAAACACACAGCATTAATACACACAGAGCAGAGACCCTCAGTATAAAACACACAGCATTAATACACACAGAGCAGAGAGACCCTCAGTATAAAACACACAGCATTAATAAACACAGAGCAGAGAGACCCTCAGTATAAAACACACAGCATTAATACACACAGAGCAGAGAGACCCTCACTATAAAACACACAGCATTAATAAACACAGAGCAGAGAGACCCTCAGTAGAAAACACCAAGCATTAATAAACACAGAGCAGAGAGACCCTCAGTATAAAACACACAGCATTAATACACACAGAGCAGAGAGACCCTCACTATAAAACACACAGCATTAATAAACACAGAGCAGAGAGACCCTCACTATAAAACACACAGCATTAATACACACAGAGCAGAGAGACCCTCAGTGTAAATCACACAGCATTAATAAACACAGAGCAGAGAGACCCTCAGTATAAAACACACAGCATTAATAAACACAGAGCAGAGAGACCCTCAGGAGAAAACACACAGCATTAATACACACAGAGCAGAGAGACCCTCAGTATAAAACACACAGCATTAATAAACACAGAGCAGAGAGACCCTCACTATAAAACGCACAGCATTAATACACACAGAGCAGAGAGACCCTCACTATAAAACACACAGCATTAATACACACAGAGCAGAGAGACCCTCAGTGTAAATCACACAGCATTAATACACACAGAGCAGAGAGACCCTCAGTATAAAACACAAAGCATTAATACACACAGAGCAGAGAGACCCTCACTATAAAACACACAGCATTAATACACACAGAGCAGAGAGTCCCTCAATATAAAACACACAGCATTAATACACACAGAGCAGAGAGACCCTCACTATAAAACACACAGCATTAATAAACACAGAGCAGAGAGACCCTCAGTATAAAACACACAGCATTAATACACACAGAGCAGAGAGACCCTCAGTATAAAACACACAGCATTAATACACTCATAGCAGAGAGACCCTCAGTATAAAACACACAGCACTAATAAACACAGAGCAGAGAGACCCTCAGTATAAAACACACAGCATTAATAAACACAGAGCAGAGAGACCCTCAGTGTAAATCACACAGCATTAATACACACAGAGCAGAGAGACCCTCAGTATAAAACACACAGCATTAATACACACAGAGCAGAGAGACCCTCAGTATAAAACACACAGCATTAATACACACAGAGCAGAGAGACCCTCAGTATAAAACACACAGCATTAATAAACACAGAGCAGAGAGATTCTCAGTATAAAACACACAGCATTAATAAACACAGAGCAGAGAGAACCTCAGTGTAAATCACACAGCATTAATACACACAGAGCAGAGAGACCCTCACTATAAAACACACAGCATTAATAAACACAGAGCAGAGAGACCCTCAGTGTAAATCACACAGCATTAATACACACAGAGCAGAGAGACCCTCAGTATAAAACACACAGCATTAATACACACAGAGCAGAGAGACCCTCACTATAAAACACACAGCATTAATACACACAGAGCAGAGAGACCCTCAGTATAAAACACACAGCATTAATACACACAGAGCAGAGAGACCCTCACTATAAAACACACAGCATTAATATACACAGAGCAGAGAGACCCTCAGTATAAAACACACAGCATTAATACACACAGAGCAGAGAGACCCTCAGTATAAAACACACAGCATTAATACACACAGAGCAGAGAGACCCTCAGTATAAAACACACAGCATTAATAAACACAGAGCAGAGAGACCCTCAGTATAAAACACACAGCATTAATAAACACAGAGCAGAGAGACCCTCACTATAAAACACACAGCATTAATACACACAGAGCAGAGAGACCCTCACTATAAAACACACAGCATTAATAAACACAGAGCAGAGAGACCCTCAGTATAAAACACACAGCATTAATACACACAGAGCAGAGAGACCCTCAGTATAAAACACACAGCATTAATACACACAGAGCAGAGAGACCCTCAGTATAAAACACGCAGCATTAATAAAGACAGAGCAGAGAGACCCTCAGTATAAAACACACAGCATTAATAAACACAGAGCAGAGAGACCCTCACTATAAAACACACAGCATTAATAAACACAGAGCAGAGAGACCCTCAGTGTAAATCACACAGCATTAATACACACAGAGCAGAGAGACCCTCAGTATAAAACACAGAGCATTAATACACGCAGAGCAGAGACCCTCAGTATAAAACACACAGCATTAATACACACAGAGCAGAGACCCTCAGTATAAAACACACAGCATTAATACACACAGAGCAGAGAGACCCTCAGTATAAAACACACAGCATTAATAAACACAGAGCAGAGAGACCCTCACTATAAAACACACAGCATTAATACACACAGAGCAGAGACCTTCAGTATAAAACACACAGCATTAATAAACACAGAGCAGAGAGACCCTCAGTGTAAATCACACAACATTAATACACACAGAGCAGAGAGACCCTCACTATAAAACACACAGCATTAATACACACAGAGCCGAGAGACCCTCAGTGTAAATCACACAGCATTAATACACACAGAGCAGAGAGACCCTCACTATAAAACACACAGCATTAATAAACACAGAGCAGAGAGACCATCAGTATAAAACACACAGCATTAATAAACACAGAGCAGAGAGACCCTCACTATAAAACACACAGCATTAATACACACAGAGCAGAGACCCTCACTATAAAACACAGAGCATTAATACACACAGAGCAGAGAGACCCTCACTATAAAACACACAGCATTAATACACACAGAGCAGAGAGACCCTCACTATAAAACACACAGCATTAATACACACAGAGCAGAGAGACCCTCAGTATAAAACACACAGCATTGATACACACAGAGCAGAGAGACCCTCACTATAAAACACACAGCATTAATAAACACAGAGCAGAGAGACCCTCAGTATAAAACACACAGCATTAATAGACACAGAGCAGAGAGACCCTCACTATAAAACACACAGCATTAATAAACACAGAGCAGAGAGACCCTCACTATAAAACACACAGCATTAATAAACACATAGCAGAAACCCTCAGAATAAACACACAGCATTAATACACACAGAGCAGAGACCCTCAGTATAAAACACACAGCATTAATACACACAGAGCAGAGAGACCCTCAGTATAAAACACACAGCATTAATAAACACAGAGCAGAGAGACCCTCAGTATAAAACACACAGCATTAATACACACAGAGCAGAGACCCTCAGTATAACACACACAGCATTAATACACACAGAGCAGAGAGACCCTCACTATAAAACACACAGCATTAATAAGCACAGAGCAGAGAGACCCTCAGTAGAAAACACACAGCATTAATAAACACAGAGCAGAGAGACCCTCAGTATAAAACACACAGCATTAATAAACACAGAGCAGAGAGACCCTCAGTATAAAACACAGAGCATTAATACACACAGAGCAGAGAGACCCTCACTATAAAACACACAGCATTAATACACACAGAGCAGAGAGACCCTCAGTATAAAACACACAGCATTAATACACACAGAGCAGAGACCCTCAGTATAAAACACACAGCATTAATACACACAGAGCAGAGACCCTCAGTATAAAACACACAGCATTAATACACACAGAGCAGAGAGACCCTCAGTATAAAACACACAGCATTAATACACACAGAGCAGAGAGACCCTCAGTATAAAACACACAGCATTAATACACACAGAGCAGAGACCCTCAGTATAAAACACACAGCATTAATACACACAGAGCAGAGAGACCCTCAGTATAAAACACACAGCATTAATACACACAGAGCAGAGAGACCCTCAGTATAAAACACACAGCATTAATACACACAGAGCAGAGACCCTCAGTATAAAACACACAGCATTAATACACACAGAGCAGAGAGACCCTCAGTATAAAACACACAGCATTAATACACACAGAGCAGAGACCCTCAGTATAAAACACACAGCATTAATACACACAGAGCAGAGAGACCCTCAGTATGAAACACACAGCATTAATAAACACAGAGCAGAGAGACCCTCCGTATAAAACACACAGCATTAATAAACACAGAGCAGAGAGACCCTCAGTATAAAACACACAGCATTAATAAACACAGAGCAGAGACCCTCAGTATAAAACACACAGCATTAATACACACAGAGCAGAGAGACCCTCACTATAAAACACACAGCATTAATACACACAGAGCAGAGACCCTCAGTATAAAACACACAGCATTAATACACACAGAGCAGAGAGACACTCACTATAAAACACACAGCATTAATAAACACAGAGCAGAGAGACCCTCACTATAAAACACACAGCATTAATACACACAGAGCAGAGACCCTCACTATAAAACAGACAGCATAAATACACACAGAGCAGAGAGACCCTCACTATAAAACACACAGCATTAATACACACAGAGCAGAGAGACCCTCACTATAAAACACACAGCATTAATAAACACAGAGCAGAGAGACCCTCACTATAAAACACACAGCATTAATATACACAGAGCAGAGAGACCCTCAGTATAAAACACACAGCATTAATACACACAGAGCAGAGAGACCCTCACTATAAAACACACAGCATTAATACACACAGAGCAGAGATCCTCAGTATAAAACACACAGCATTAATACACACAGAGCAGAGAGACCCTCACTATGAAACACACAGCATTAATACACACAGAGCAGAGAGACCCTCACTATAAAACACACAGCATTAATACACACAGAGCAGAGAGACCCTCAGTGTAAATCACACAGCATTAATACACACAGAGCAGAGAGACCCTCACTATAAAACACACAGCATTAATAAACACAGAGCAGAGAGACCCTCGCTATAAAACACACAGCATTAATACACACAGAGCAGAGAGACCCTCA
Organism: Heterodontus francisci; assembly: GCF_036365525.1. Classification (NCBI taxonomy): domain Eukaryota; kingdom Metazoa; phylum Chordata; class Chondrichthyes; order Heterodontiformes; family Heterodontidae; genus Heterodontus; species Heterodontus francisci. The sequence continues at coordinate 184,981 of NW_027141857.1, read as the reverse complement.
GTATAAAACACACAGCATTAATAAACACAGAGCAGAGAGACCCTCAGGTAAATCACACAGCATTAATACACACAGAGCAGAGAGACCCTCAGTATAAAACACACAGCATTAATAAACACGGAGCAGAGAGACCCTCAGTGTAAATCACACAGCATTAATAAACACAGAGCAGAGAGACCCTCACTATAAAACACACAGCATTAATAAACACAGAGCAGAGAGACCCTCAGTATAAAACACACAGCATTAATAAACACAGAGCAGAGAGACCCTCAGTATAAAACACACAGCATTAATAAACACAGAGCAGAGACCCTCAGTATAAAACACACAGCATTAATACACACAGAGCAGAGAGACCCTCACTATAAAACACACAGCATTAATACACACAGAGCAGAGACCCTCAGTATAAAACACACAGCATTAATACACACAGAGCAGAGAGACGCTCACTATAAAACACACAGCATTAATAAACACAGAGCAGAGAGACCCTCACTATAAAACACACAGCATTAATACACACAGAGCAGAGACCCTCACTATGAAACAGACAGCATAAATACACACAGAGCAGAGAGACCCTCACTATAAAACACACAGCATTAATACACACAGAGCAGAGAGACCCTCACTATAAAACACACAGCATTAATAAACACAGAGCAGAGAGACCCTCACTATAAAACACACAGCATTAATATACACAGAGCAGAGAGACCCTCAGTATAAAACACACAGCATTAATACACATAGAGCAGAGAGACCCTCACTATAAAACACACAGCATTAATAAACACAGAGCAGAGAGACCCTCACTATAAAACACACAGCATTAATAAACACATAGCAGAAACCCTCAGAATAAACACACAGCATTAATACACACAGAGCAGAGACCCTCAGTATAAAACACACAGCATTAATACACACAGAGCAGAGAGACCCTCAGTATAAAACACACAGCATTAATAAACACAGAGCAGAGAGACCCTCAGTATAAAACACACAGCATTAATACACACAGAGCAGAGACCCTCAGTATAACACACACAGCATTAATACACACAGAGCAGAGAGACCCTCACTATAAAACACACAGCATTAATAAGCACAGAGCAGAGAGACCCTCAGTAGAAAACACACAGCATTAATAAACACAGAGCAGAGAGACCCTCAGTATAAAACACACAGCATTAATAAACACAGAGCAGAGAGACCCTCAGTATAAAACACAGAGCATTAATACACACAGAGCAGAGAGACCCTCACTATAAAACACACAGCATTAATACACACAGAGCAGAGAGACCCTCAGTATAAAACACACAGCATTAATACACACAGAGCAGAGACCCTCAGTATAAAACACACAGCATTAATACACACAGAGCAGAGACCCTCAGTATAAAACACACAGCATTAATACACACAGAGCAGAGAGACCCTCAGTATAAAACACACAGCATTAATACACACAGAGCAGAGAGACCCTCAGTATAAAACACACAGCATTAATACACACAGAGCAGAGAGACCCTCAGTATAAAACACACAGCATTAATACACACAGAGCAGAGAGACCCTCAGTATAAAACACACAGCATTAATACACACAGAGCAGAGAGACCCTCAGTATAAAACACACAGCATTAATACACACAGAGCAGAGACCCTCAGTATAAAACACACAGCATTAATACACACAGAGCAGAGAGACCCTCAGTATAAAACACACAGCATTAATACACACAGAGCAGAGACCCTCAGTATAAAACACACAGCATTAATACACACAGAGCAGAGAGACCCTCAGTATGAAACACACAGCATTAATAAACACAGAGCAGAGAGACCCTCCGTATAAAACACACAGCATTAATAAACACAGAGCAGAGAGACCCTCAGTATAAAACACACAGCATTAATAAACACAGAGCAGAGACCCTCAGTATAAAACACACAGCATTAATACACACAGAGCAGAGAGACCCTCACTATAAAACACACAGCATTAATACACACAGAGCAGAGACCCTCAGTATAAAACACACAGCATTAATACACACAGAGCAGAGAGACACTCACTATAAAACACACAGCATTAATAAACACAGAGCAGAGAGACCCTCACTATAAAACACACAGCATTAATACACACAGAGCAGAGACCCTCACTATAAAACAGACAGCATAAATACACACAGAGCAGAGAGACCCTCACTATAAAACACACAGCATTAATACACACAGAGCAGAGAGACCCTCACTATAAAACACACAGCATTAATAAACACAGAGCAGAGAGACCCTCACTATAAAACACACAGCATTAATATACACAGAGCAGAGAGACCCTCAGTATAAAACACACAGCATTAATACACACAGAGCAGAGAGACCCTCACTATAAAACACACAGCATTAATACACACAGAGCAGAGATCCTCAGTATAAAACACACAGCATTAATACACACAGAGCAGAGAGACCCTCACTATGAAACACACAGCATTAATACACACAGAGCAGAGAGACCCTCACTATAAAACACACAGCATTAATACACACAGAGCAGAGAGACCCTCAGTGTAAATCACACAGCATTAATACACACAGAGCAGAGAGACCCTCACTATAAAACACACAGCATTAATAAACACAGAGCAGAGAGACCCTCGCTATAAAACACACAGCATTAATACACACAGAGCAGAGAGACCCTCAGTATAAAACACACAGCATTAATAAACACAGAGCAGAGAGACCCTCAGTGTAAATCACACAGCATTAATACACACAGAGCAGAGAGACCCTCAGTATAAAACACACAGCATTAATAAACACGGAGCAGAGAGACCCTCAGTGTAAATCACACAGCATTAATAAACACAGAGCAGAGAGACCCTCACTATAAAACACACAGCATTAATAAACACAGAGCAGAGAGACCCTCAGTATAAAACACACAGCATTAATAAACACAGAGCAGAGAGACCCTCAGTATAAAACACACAGCATTAATAAACACAGAGCAGAGACCCTCAGTATAAAACACACAGCATTAATACACACAGAGCAGAGAGACCCTCACTATAAAACACACAGCATTAATACACACAGAGCAGAGACCCTCAGTATAAAACACACAGCATTAATACACACAGAGCAGAGAGACCCTCACTATAAAACACACAGCATTAATAAACACAGAGCAGAGAGACCCTCACTATAAAACACACAGCATTAATACACACAGAGCAGAGACCCTCACTATGAAACAGACAGCATAAATACACACAGAGCAGAGAGACCCTCACTATAAAACACACAGCATTAATACACACAGAGCAGAGAGACCCTCACTATAAAACACACAGCATTAATAAACACAGAGCAGAGAGACCCTCACTATAAAACACACAGCATTAATATACACAGAGCAGAGAGACCCTCAGTATAAAACACACAGCATTAATACACATAGAGCAGAGAGACCCTCACTATAAAACACACAGCATTAATACACACAGAGCAGAGATCCTAAGTATAAAACACACAGCATTAATACACACAGAGCAGAGAGACCCTCAGTGTAAATCACACAGCATTAATAAACACAGAGCAGAGAGACCCTCACTATAAAACACACAGCATTAATACACACAGAGCAGAGAGACCCTCAGTGTAAATCACACAGCATTAATACACACAGAGCAGAGAGACCCTCACTATAAAACACACAGCATTAATAAACACAGAGCAGAGAGACCCTCACTATAAAACACACAGCATTAATACACACAGAGCAGAGAGACCCTCAGTATAAAACACACAGCATTAATAAACACAGAGCAGAGAGACCCTCAGTGTAAATCACACAGCATTAATACACACAGAGCAGAGAGACCCTCAGTATAAAACACACAGCATTAATAAACACAGAGCAGAGAGACCCTCAGTGTAAATCACACAGCATTAATAAACACAGAGCAGAGAGACCCTCACTATAAAACACACAGCATTAATAAACACAGAGCAGAGAGACCCTCAGTATAAAACACACAGCATTAATACACACAGAGCAGAGAGACCCTCAGTATAAAACACACAGCATTAATAAACACAGAGCAGAGAGACCCTCAGTATAAAACACACAGCATTAATACACACAGAGCAGAGAGATGCTCAGTATAAAACACACAGCATTAATACGCACAGAGCAGAGAGACCCTCAGTATAAAACACACAGCATTAATAAACACAGAGCAGAGAGACCCTCACTATAAAACACACAGCATTAATAAACACAGAGCAGAGAGACCCTCACTACAAAACACACAGCATTAATACACACAGAGCAGAGAGACCCTCAGTATAAAACACACAGCATTAATACACACAGAGCAGAGAGACCCTCAGTATAAAACACACAGCATTAATAAACACAGAGCAGAGAGACCCTCACTATAAAACACACAGCATTAATACACACAGAGCAGAGAGACCCTCAGTGTAAATCACACAGCATTAATAAACAAAGAGCAGAGAGACCCTCACTATAAAACACACAGCATTAATAAACACAGAGCAGAGAGACCCTCACTATAAAACACACAGCATTAATACACACAGAGCAGAGACTCTCAGTATAAAACACACAGCATTAATAAACACAGAGCAGAGACCCTCAGTATAAAACACATAGCATTAATACACACAGAGCAGAGATACCCTCAGTATAAAACACACAGCATTAATACACAAAGAGCAGAGAGACCCTCAGTATAAAACACACAGCATTAATACACACAGAGCAGAGAGACACTCACTATAAAACACACAGCATTAATAAACACAGAGCAGAGAGACCCTCACTATAAAACACACAGCATTAATACACACAGAGCAGAGACCCTCACTATAAAACAGACAGCATAAATACACACAGAGCAGAGAGACCCTCACTATAAAACACACAGCATTAATACACACAGAGCAGAGAGACCCTCACTATAAAACACACAGCATTAATAAACACAGAGCAGAGAGACCCTCACTATAAAACACACAGCATTAATATACACAGAGCAGAGAGACCCTCAGTATAAAACACACAGCATTAATACACACAGAGCAGAGAGACCCTCACTATAAAACACACAGCATTAATACACACAGAGCAGAGATCCTCAGTATAAAACACACAGCATTAATACACACAGAGCAGAGAGACCCTCACTATGAAACACACAGCATTAATACACACAGAGCAGAGAGACCCTCACTATAAAACACACAGCATTAATACACACAGAGCAGAGAGACCCTCAGTGTAAATCACACAGCATTAATACACACAGAGCAGAGAGACCCTCACTATAAAACACACAGCATTAATAAACACAGAGCAGAGAGACCCTCGCTATAAAACACACAGCATTAATACACACAGAGCAGAGAGACCCTCAGTATAAAACACACAGCATTAATAAACACAGAGCAGAGAGACCCTCAGTGTAAATCACACAGCATTAATACACACAGAGCAGAGAGACCCTCAGTATAAAACACACAGCATTAATAAACACGGAGCAGAGAGACCCTCAGTGTAAATCACACAGCATTAATAAACACAGAGCAGAGAGACCCTCACTATAAAACACACAGCATTAATAAACACAGAGCAGAGAGACCCTCAGTATAAAACACACAGCATTAATAAACACAGAGCAGAGAGACCCTCAGTATAAAACACACAGCATTAATAAACACAGAGCAGAGACCCTCAGTATAAAACACACAGCATTAATACACACAGAGCAGAGAGACCCTCACTATAAAACACACAGCATTAATACACACAGAGCAGAGACCCTCAGTATAAAACACACAGCATTAATACACACAGAGCAGAGAGACGCTCACTATAAAACACACAGCATTAATAAACACAGAGCAGAGAGACCCTCACTATAAAACACACAGCATTAATACACACAGAGCAGAGAACCTCACTATAAAACAGACAGCATAAATACACACAGAGCAGAGAGACCCTCACTATAAAACACACAGCATTAATACACACAGAGCAGAGAGACCCTCACTATAAAACACACAGCATTAATAAACACAGAGCAGAGAGACCCTCACTATAAAACACACAGCATTAATATACACAGAGCAGAGAGACCCTCAGTATAAAACACACAGCATTAATACACACAGAGCAGAGAGACCCTCACTATAAAACACACAGCATTAATACACACAGAGCAGAGATCCTAAGTATAAAACACACAGCATTAATACACACAGAGCAGAGAGACCCTCAGTGTAAATCACACAGCATTAATAAACACAGAGCAGAGAGACCCTCACTATAAAACACACAGCATTAATACACACAGAGCAGAGAGACCCTCAGTGTAAATCACACAGCATTAATACACACAGAGCAGAGAGACCCTCACTATAAAACACACAGCATTAATAAACACTGAGCAGAGAGACCCTCACTATAAAACACACAGCATTAATACACACAGAGCAGAGAGACCCTCAGTATAAAACACACAGCATTAATAAACACAGAGCAGAGAGACCCTCAGTGTAAATCACACAGCATTAATACACACAGAGCAGAGAGACCCTCAGTATAAAACACACAGCATTAATAAACACAGAGCAGAGAGACCCTCACTATAAAACACACAGCATTAATAAACACAGAGCAGAGAGACCCTCAGTATAAAACACACAGCATTAATACACACAGAGCAGAGAGACCCTCAGTATAAAACACACAGCATTAATAAACACAGAGCAGAGAGACCCTCAGTATAAAACACACAGCATTAATACACACAGAGCAGAGAGATGCTCAGTATAAAACACACAGCATTAATACGCACAGAGCAGAGAGACCCTCAGTATAAAACACACAGCATTAATAAACACAGAGCAGAGAGACCCTCACTATAAAACACACAGCATTAATAAACACAGAGCAGAGAGACCCTCACTACAAAACACACAGCATTAATACACACAGAGCAGAGAGACCCTCAGTATAAAACACACAGCATTAATACACACAGAGCAGAGAGACCCTCAGTATAAAACACACAGCATTAATAAACACAGAGCAGAGAGACCCTCACTATAAAACACACAGCATTAATACACACAGAGCAGAGAGACCCTCAGTGTAAATCACACAGCATTAATAAACAAAGAGCAGAGAGACCCTCACTATAAAACACACAGCATTAATAAACACAGAGCAGAGAGACCCTCACTATAAAACACACAGCATTAATACACACAGAGCAGAGACTCTCAGTATAAAACACACAGCATTAATAAACACAGAGCAGAGACCCTCAGTATAAAACACATAGCATTAATACACACAGAGCAGAGATACCCTCAGTATAAAACACACAGCATTAATACACACAGAGCAGAGAGACCCTCAGTATAAAACACACAGCATTAATACACACACAGCAGAGAGACCCTCAGTATAAAACACACAGCATTAATAAACACAGAGCAGAGACCCTCAGTATAAAACACACAGCATTAATACACACAGAGCAGAGAGAGCCTCAGTATAAAACACACAGCATTAATAAACACAGAGCAGAGAGACCCTCACTACAAAACACACAGCATTAATACACACAGAGCAGAGAAACCCTCAGTATAAAACACACAGCATTAATACACACAGAGCAGAGAGACCCTCAGTATAAAACACACAGCATTAATAAACACAGAGCAGACAAACCCTCAGTATAAAACACACAGCATTAATACACACAGAGCAGAGAAACCCTCAGTATAAAACACACAGCATTAATAAACACAGAGCAGAGAGACCCTCACTATAAAACACACAGCATTAATAAACTCAGAGCAGAGACCCTCAGTATAAAACACACAGCATTAATACACACAGAGCTGCGAGACCCTCACTATAAAACACACAGCATTAATACACACAGAGCAGAGAGACCCTCAGTATAAAACACACAGCATTAATACACACAGAGCAGAGAGACCCTCAGTATAAAACACACAGCATTAATACACACAGAGCAGAGAGACCCTCAGTATAAAACACACAGCATTAATACACACAGAGCAGAGAGACCCTCACTACAAAACACACATCATTAATAAACACAGAGCAGAGAGACCCTCACTACAAAACACATAGCATTAATACACACAGAGCAGAGAGACCCTCACTACGAAACACACAGCATTAATACACACAGAGCAGAGAGACCCTCAGTATAAAACACACAGCATTAATACACACAGAGCAGAGAGACCCTCAGTATAAAACACACAGCATTAATACACACAGAGCAGAGAGACCCTCAGTATAAAACACACAGCATTAATACACACAGAGCAGAGAGACCCTCAGTGTAAATCACACAGCATTAATAAACACAGAGCAGAGAGACCCTCACTATAAAACACACAGCATTAATACACACAGAGCAGAGAGACCCTCAGTGTAAATCACACAGCATTAATACACACAGAGCAGAGAGACCCTCACTATAAAACACACAGCATTAATAAACACTGAGCAGAGAGACCCTCACTATAAAACACACAGCATTAATACACACAGAGCAGAGAGACCCTCAGTATAAAACACACAGCATTAATAAACACAGAGCAGAGAGACCCTCAGTGTAAATCACACAGCATTAATACACACAGAGCAGAGAGACCCTCAGTATAAAACACACAGCATTAATAAACACAGAGCAGAGAGACCCTCACTATAAAACACACAGCATTAATAAACACAGAGCAGAGAGACCCTCAGTATAAAACACACAGCATTAATACACACAGAGCAGAGAGACCCTCAGTATAAAACACACAGCATTAATAAACACAGAGCAGAGAGACCCTCAGTATAAAACACACAGCATTAATACACACAGAGCAGAGAGATGCTCAGTATAAAACACACAGCATTAATACGCACAGAGCAGAGAGACCCTCAGTATAAAACACACAGCATTAATAAACACAGAGCAGAGAGACCCTCACTATAAAACACACAGCATTAATAAACACAGAGCAGAGAGACCCTCACTACAAAACACACAGCATTAATACACACAGAGCAGAGAGACCCTCAGTATAAAACACACAGCATTAATACACACAGAGCAGAGAGACCCTCAGTATAAAACACACAGCATTAATAAACACAGAGCAGAGAGACCCTCACTATAAAACACACAGCATTAATACACACAGAGCAGAGAGACCCTCAGTGTAAATCACACAGCATTAATAAACAAAGAGCAGAGAGACCCTCACTATAAAACACACAGCATTAATAAACACAGAGCAGAGAGACCCTCACTATAAAACACACAGCATTAATACACACAGAGCAGAGACTCTCAGTATAAAACACACAGCATTAATAAACACAGAGCAGAGACCCTCAGTATAAAACACATAGCATTAATACACACAGAGCAGAGATACCCTCAGTATAAAACACACAGCATTAATACACACAGAGCAGAGAGACCCTCAGTATAAAACACACAGCATTAATACACACACAGCAGAGAGACCCTCAGTATAAAACACACAGCATTAATAAACACAGAGCAGAGACCCTCAGTATAAAACACACAGCATTAATACACACAGAGCAGAGAGAGCCTCAGTATAAAACACACAGCATTAATAAACACAGAGCAGAGAGACCCTCACTACAAAACACACAGCATTAATACACACAGAGCAGAGAAACCCTCAGTATAAAACACACAGCATTAATACACACAGAGCAGAGAGACCCTCAGTATAAAACACACAGCATTAATAAACACAGAGCAGACAAACCCTCAGTATAAAACACACAGCATTAATACACACAGAGCAGAGAAACCCTCAGTATAAAACACACAGCATTAATAAACACAGAGCAGAGAGACCCTCACTATAAAACACACAGCATTAATAAACTCAGAGCAGAGACCCTCAGTATAAAACACACAGCATTAATACACACAGAGCTGCGAGACCCTCACTATAAAACACACAGCATTAATACACACAGAGCAGAGAGACCCTCAGTATAAAACACACAGCATTAATACACACAGAGCAGAGAGACCCTCAGTATAAAACACACAGCATTAATACACACAGAGCAGAGAGACCCTCAGTATAAAACACACAGCATTAATACACACAGAGCAGAGAGACCCTCACTACAAAACACACATCATTAATAAACACAGAGCAGAGAGACCCTCACTACAAAACACATAGCATTAATACACACAGAGCAGAGAGACCCTCACTACGAAACACACAGCATTAATACACACAGAGCAGAGAGACCCTCAGTATAAAACACACAGCATTAATACACACAGAGCAGAGAGACCCTCAGTATAAAACACACAGCATTAATACACACAGAGCAGAGAGACCCTCAGTATAAAACACACAGCATTAATACACACAGAGCAGAGAGACCCTCAGTGTAAATCACACAGCATTAATAAACACAGAGCAGAGAGACCCTCAGTATAAAACACACAGCATTAGTAAGCACAGAGCAGAGAGACCCTCAGTGTAAATCACACAGCATTAATAAACACAGAGCAGAGAGACCCTCACTATAAAACATACAGCATTAATAAACACAAAGCAGAGAGACCCTCAGTATAAAACACACAGCATTAATACACACAGAGCAGAGAGACCCTCAGTATAAAACACACAGCATTAATAAACACAGAGCAGAGAGACCCTCAGTATAAAACACACAGCATTAATACACACAGAGCAGAGAGACCCTCAGTATAAAACACACAGCATTAATACACACAGAGCAGAGAGACCCTCAGTATAAAACACACAGCATTAATAAACACAGAGCAGAGAGACCCTCACTATAAAACACACAGCATTAATAAACACAGAGCAGAGAGACCCTCACTACAAAACACACAGCATTAATACACACAGAGCAGAGAGACCCTCACTATAAAACACACAGCATTAATACACACAGAGCAGAGAGACCCTCAGTGTAAATCACACAGCATTAATAAACACAGAGCAGAGAGACCCTCAGTATAAAACACACAGCATTAATACACACAGAGCAGAGAGACCCTCAGTATAAAACACACAGCATTAATACACACAGAGCAGAGAGACCCTCAGTATAAAACACACAGCATTAATACACACAGAGCAGAGAGACCCTCACTACAAAACACACATCATTAATAAACACAGAGCAGAGAGACCCTCACTACAAAACACACAGCATTAATACACACAGAGCAGAGAGACCCTCACTACGAAACACACAGCATTAATACACACAGAGCAGAGAGACCCTCAGTATAAAACACACAGCATTAATACACACAGAGCAGAGAGACCCTCAGTATAAAACACACAGCATTAATACACACAGAGCAGAGAGACCCTCAGTATAAAACACACAGCATTAATACACACAGAGCAGAGAGACCCTCACTACAAAACACACATCATTAATAAACACAGAGCAGAGAGACCCTCACTACAAAACACATAGCATTAATACACACAGAGCAGAGAGACCCTCACTACGAAACACACAGCATTAATACACACAGAGCAGAGAGACCCTCAGTATAAAACACACAGCATTAATACACACAGAGCAGAGAGACCCTCAGTATAAAACACACAGCATTAATACACACAGAGCAGAGAGACCCTCAGTATAAAACACACAGCATTAATACACACAGAGCAGAGAGACCCTCAGTGTAAATCACACAGCATTAATACACACAGAGCAGAGAGACCCTCAGTATAAAACACACAGCATTAGTAAGCACAGAGCAGAGAGACCCTCAGTGTAAATCACACAGCATTAATAAACACAGAGCAGAGAGACCCTCACTATAAAACATACAGCATTAATAAACACAGAGCAGAGAGACCCTCAGTATAAAACACACAGCATTAATACACACAGAGCAGAGAGACCCTCAGTATAAAACACACAGCATTAATAAACACAGAGCAGAGAGACCCTCAGTATAAAACACACAGCATTAATACACACAGAGCAGAGAGACCCTCAGTATAAAACACACAGCATTAATACACACAGAGCAGAGAGACCCTCAGTATAAAACACACAGCATTAATAAACACAGAGCAGAGAGACCCTCACTATAAAACACACAGCATTAATAAACACAGAGCAGAGAGACCCTCACTACAAAACACACAGCATTAATACACACAGAGCAGAGAGACCCTCACTATAAAACACACAGCATTGATACACACAGAGCAGAGAGACCCTCAGTGTAAATCACACAGCATTAATAAACACAGAGCAGAGAGACCCTCACTATAAAACACACAGCATTAATAAACACAGAGCAGAGAGACCCTCACTATAAAACACACAGCATTAATACACACAGAGCAGAGACCCTCAGTATAAAACACACAGCATTAATAAACACAGAGCAGAGACCCTCAGTATAAAACACACAGCATTAATACACACAGAGCAGAGATACCCTCAGTATAAAACACGCAGCATTAATACACACAGAGCAGAGACCCTCAGTATAAAACACACAGCATTAATAAACACAGAGCAGAGACCCTCAGTATAAAACACACAGCATTAATACACACAGAGCAGAGATACCCTCAGTATAAAACACACAGCATTAATACACACAGAGCAGAGAGACCCTCAGTATAAAACACACAGCATTAATACACACAGAGCTGCGAGACCCTCACTATAAAACACACAGCATTAATACACACAGAGCAGAGAGACCCTCAGTATAAAACACACAGCATTAATACACACAGAGCAGAGAGACCCTCAGTATAAAACACACAGCATTAATACACACAGAGCAGAGAGACCCTCAGTATAAAACACACAGCATTAATACACACAGAGCAGAGAGACCCTCACTACAAAACACACATCATTAATAAACACAGAGCAGAGAGACCCTCACTACAAAACACACAAATTAATACACACAGAGCAGAGAGACCCTCACTACGAAACACACAGCATTAATACACACAGAGCAGAGAGACCCTCAGTATAAAACACACAGCATTAATACACACAGAGCAGAGAGACCCTCAGTATAAAACACACAGCATTAATACACACAGAGCAGAGAGACCCTCACTATAAAACACAGAGCATTAATACACACAGAGCAGAGAGACCCTCAGTATAAAACACACAGCATTAATACACACAGAGCAGAGAGACCCTCACTACAAAACACACAGCATTAATACACATAGAGCAGAGAGACCCTCAGTATAAAACACACAGCATTAATAAACACAGAGCAGAGAGACCCTCAGTATAAAACACACAGCATTAATACACACAGAGCAGAGAGACCCTCACTATAAAACACACAGCATTAATACACACAGAGCAGAGACCCTCACTATAAAACAGAGAGCATTAATACACACAGAGCAGAGAGACCCTCACTATAAAACAAAGAGCATTAATACACACAGAGCAGAGAGACCCTCAGTGTAAATCACACAGCATTAATACACACAGAGCAGAGAGAACCTCACTATAAAACACACAGCATTAATACACACAGAGCAGAGAGACCCTCAGTGTAAATCACACAGCATTAATACACACAGAGCAGAGAGACCCTCACTATAAAACACAGCATTAATACACACAGAGCAGAGAGACCCTCAGTATAAATCACACAGCATTAATACACACAGAGCAGAGAGACCCTCACTATAAAACACAGCATTAATACACACAGAGCAGAGAGACCCTCAGTGTAAATCACACAGCATTAATACACACAGAGCAGAGACCCTCACTATAAAACACACAGCATTAATACACACAGAGCAGAGAGACCCTCACTATAAAACACACAGCATTAATACACACAGAGCAGAGACCCTCAGTATAAAACACACAGCATTAATACACACAGAGCAGAGACCCTCAGTATAAAACACACAGCATTAATACACACAGAGCAGAGACCTTCAGTATAAAACACACAGCATTAATACACACAGAGCAGAGAGACCCTCAGTATAAACACACAGCATTAATACACACAGAGCGGAGACCTTCAGTATAAAACACACAGCATTAATAAACACAGAGCAGAGAGACCCTCAGTGTAAAACACACAGCATTAATACACACAGAGCAGAGACCCTCAGTATAAAACACACAGCATTAATACACACAGAGCAGACACCTTCAGTATAAAACACACAGCATGAATACACACAGAGCAGAGAGACCCTCAGTATAAAACACACAGCATTAATACACACACAGCAGAGAGACCCTCAGTAATAAACACACAGATTTAATAAACACAGAGCAGAGAGACCCTCAGTATAAAACACACAGCATTAATACACACAGAGCAGAGAGACCCTCAGTAATAAACACACAGCATTAATAAACACAGAGCAGAGAGACCCTCAGTATAAAACACACAGCATTAATACACACAGAGCAGAGAGACCCTCAGTATAAAACACACAGCATTATAAACACAGAGCAGAGAGACCCTCACTATAAAACTCACAGCATTAATACACACAGAGCAGAGAGACCCTCAGTAATAAACACACAGCATTAATAAACACAGAGCAGAGAGACCCTCAGTATAAAACACACAGCATTAATACACACAGAGCAGAGAGACCCTCAGTAATAAACACACAGCATTAATAAACACAGAGCAGAGAGACTCTCAGTATGAAACACACAGCATTAATAACCACAGAGCAGAGAGACCCTCAGTATAAAACACACAGCATTAATACACACAGAGCAGAGAGAGACTCAGTCATAAACACACAGCATTAACAAACACAGAGCAGAGAGACCCTCAGTATAAAACACACAGCATTAATACACACAGAGCAGAGACCCTCAGTGTAAAACACACAGCATTATAAACACAGGGCAGAGACCCACACTATAAAACACATAGCATTAATGCACAGAGCAGAGAGACCCTCAGTATAAAACACACAGTATTAATAAACACAGAGCAGAGAGACCCTCAGTATAAAACACACAGCATTAATAAACACAGAGCAGAGAGACCCTGACTATAAAACAGACAGCATTAATACACACAGAGCAGAGAGACCCTCAGTATAAAACACACAGCATTAATACACACAGAGCAGAGAGACCCTCAGTATAAGACACACAGCATTAATACACACAGAGCAGAGAGACCCTCAGTATAAAACACACAGCATTAATAAACACAGAGCAGAGAGACCCTCAGTATAAAACACACAGCATTAATACACACAGAGCAGAGAGACCGTCAGTAATAAACACACAGCATTAACAAACACAGAGCAGAGAGACCCTCAGTAATAAACACACAGCATTAATAAACACAGAGCAGAGAGACCCTCACTAGAAAACACAGAGCATTAATACACACAGAGCAGAGAGACCCTCAGTAATAAACACACAGCATTAATAAACACAGAGCAGAGAGACCCTCACTAGAAAACACAGAGCATTAATACACACAGAGCAGAGAGACCCTCAGTAATAAACACACAGCATTAATAAACACAGAGCAGAGAGACCCTCACTAGAAAACACAGAGCATTAATACACACAGAGCAGAGAGACCCTCAGGAATAAACACGCAGCATTAATGCACAGAGCAGAGACCCTCACTATAAAACACACAGCATTAATACACACAGAGCAGAGACCTTCAGTACAAAACACACAGCATTAATAAACACAGAGCAGAGAGACCCTCAGTGTAAAACACACAGCATTAATACAAACAGAGCAGAGACCCTCAGGATAAAACACACAGCATTAATACACACAGAGCAGAGACCTTCAGTATAAAACACACAGCATTAATACACACAGAGCAGAGAGACCCTCAGTGTAAAACACACAGCATTAATACACACAGAGCAGAGAGACCCTCACTATAAAACACACAGCATTAATACACACAGAGCAGAGACCCTCAGTATAAAACACACAGCATTAATACACACAGAGCAGAGAGACCCTCAGTATAAAACACACAGCATTAATACACACAGAGCAGAGAGACCCTCAGTATAAAACACACAGCATTAATAAACACAGAGCAGAGAGACCCTCAGTATAAAACACACAGCATTAATACACACAGAGCAGAGAGACCGTCAGTAATAAACACACAGCATTAACAAACACAGAGCAGAGAGACCCTCAGTAATAAACACACAGCATTAATAAACACAGAGCAGAGAGACCCTCACTAGAAAACACAGAGCATTAATACACACAGAGCAGAGAGACCCTCAGTAATAAACACACAGCATTAATAAACACAGAGCAGAGAGACCCTCACTAGAAAACACAGAGCATTAATACACACAGAGCAGAGAGACCCTCAGTAATAAACACACAGCATTAATAAACACAGAGCAGAGAGACCCTCACTAGAAAACACAGAGCATTAATACACACAGAGCAGAGAGAACTTCAGGAATAAACACGCAGCATTAATGCACAGAGCAGAGACCCTCACTATAAAACACACAGCATTAATACACACAGAGCAGAGACCTTCAGTACAAAACACACAGCATTAATACACACAGAGCAGAGAGACCCTCAGTATAAAACACACAGCATTAATAAACACAGAGCAGAGAGACCCTCAGTGTAAAACACACAGCATTAATACACACAGAGCAGAGACCCTCAGGATAAAACACACAGCATTAATACACACAGAGCAGAGACCTTCAGTATAAAACACACAGCATTAATACACACAGAGCAGAGAGACCCTCAGTGTAAAACACACAGCATTAATACACACAGAGCAGAGAGACCCTCACTATAAAACACACAGCATTAATACACACAGAGCAGAGACCCTCAGTATAAAACACACAGCATTAATACACACAGAGCAGAGACCCTCAGTATAAAACACACAGCATTAATACACACAGAGCAGAGAGACCCTCACTATAAAACACACAGCATTAATACACACAGAGCAGAGAGACCCTCAGTATAAAACACACAGCATTAATAAACACAGAGCAGAGAGACCCTCAGTATAAAACACACAGCATTAATACACACAGAGCAGAGAGACCGTCAGTAATAAACACACAGCATTAACAAACACAGAGCAGAGAGACCCTCAGTAATAAACACACAGCATTAATAAACACAGAGCAGAGAGACCCTCAGTAAAACACACAGCATTAATACACACAGAGCTGCGAGACCCTCACTATAAAACACACAGCATTAATACACACAGAGCAGAGACCCTCTGTATAAAACACACAGCATTAATACACACAGAGCAGAGAGACCCTCAGTATAAAACACACAGCATTAATACACACAGAGCAGAGACCCTCAGTATAAAACACACAGCATTAATACACACAGAGCAGAGAGACCCTCACTATAAAACACACAGCATTAATACACACAGAGCAGAGACCCTCACTATAAAACAGAGAGCATTAATACACACAGAGCAGAGAGACCCTCACTATAAAACACAGAGCATTAATACACACAGAGCAGAGAGACCCTCAGTGTAAATCACACAGCATTAATACACACAGAGCAGAGAGACCCTCACTATAAAACACACAGCATTAATACACACAGAGCAGAGAGACCCTCAGTGTAAATCACACAGCATTAATACACAGAGAGCAGAGAGACCCTCACTATAAAACACAGCATTAATACACACAGAGCAGAGAGACCCTCAGTATAAATCACACAGCATTAATACACACAGAGCAGAGAGACCCTCACTATAAAACACAGCATTAATAGACACAGAGCAGAGAGACCCTCAGTGTAAATCACACAGCATTAATACACACAGAGCAGAGACCCTCACTATAAAACACACAGCATTAATACACACAGAGCAGAGAGACCCTCACTATAAAACACACAGCATTAATACAGACAGAGCAGAGAGACCCTCACTATAAAACACACAGCATTAATACACACAGAGCAGAGACTCTCAGTATAAAACACACAGCATTAATAAACACAGAGCAGAGACCCTCAGTATAAAACACATAGCATTAATACACACAGAGCAGAGATACCCTCAGTATAAAACACACAGCATTAATACACACAGAGCAGAGAGACCCTCAGTATAAAACACACAGCATTAATACACACACAGCAGAGAGACCCTCAGTATAAAACACACAGCATTAATAAACACAGAGCAGAGACCCTCAGTATAAAACACACAGCATTAATACACACAGAGCAGAGAGAGCCTCAGTATAAAACACACAGCATTAATAAACACAGAGCAGAGAGACCCTCACTACAAAACACACAGCATTAATACACACAGAGCAGAGAAACCCTCAGTATAAAACACACAGCATTAATACACACAGAGCAGAGAGACCCTCAGTATAAAACACACAGCATTAATAAACACAGAGCAGACAAACCCTCAGTATAAAACACACAGCATTAATACACACAGAGCAGAGAAACCCTCAGTATAAAACACACAGCATTAATAAACACAGAGCAGAGAGACCCTCACTATAAAACACACAGCATTAATAAACTCAGAGCAGAGACCCTCAGTATAAAACACACAGCATTAATACACACAGAGCTGCGAGACCCTCACTATAAAACACACAGCATTAATACACACAGAGCAGAGAGACCCTCAGTATAAAACACACAGCATTAATACACACAGAGCAGAGAGACCCTCAGTATAAAACACACAGCATTAATACACACAGAGCAGAGAGACCCTCACTACAAAACACACATCATTAATAAACACAGAGCAGAGAGACCCTCACTACAAAACACATAGCATTAATACACACAGAGCAGAGAGACCCTCACTACGAAACACACAGCATTAATACACACAGAGCAGAGAGACCCTCAGTATAAAACACACAGCATTAATACACACAGAGCAGAGAGACCCTCAGTATAAAACATACAGCATTAATACACACAGAGCAGAGAGACCCTCAGTATAAAACACACAGCATTAATACACACAGAGCAGAGAGACCCTCAGTGTAAATCACACAGCATTAATACACACAGAGCAGAGAGACCCTCAGTATAAAACACACAGCATTAGTAAGCACAGAGCAGAGAGACCCTCAGTGTAAATCACACAGCATTAATAAACACAGAGCAGAGAGACCCTCACTATAAAACATACAGCATTAATAAACACAGAGCAGAGAGACCCTCAGTATAAAACACACAGCATTAATACACACAGAGCAGAGAGACCCTCAGTATAAAACACACAGCATTAATAAACACAGAGCAGAGAGTCCCTCAGTATAAAACACACAGCATTAATACACACAGAGCAGAGAGACCCTCAGTATAAAACACACAGCATTAATACACACAGAGCAGAGAGACCCTCAGTATAAAACACACAGCATTAATAAACACAGAGCAGAGAGACCCTCACTATAAAACACACAGCATTAATAAACACAGAGCAGAGAGACCCTCACTACAAAACACACAGCATTAATACACACAGAGCAGAGAGACCCTCACTATAAAACACACAGCATTAATACACACAGAGCAGAGAGACCCTCAGTGTAAATCACACAGCATTAATAAACACAGAGCAGAGAGACCCTCACTATAAAACACACAGCATTAATAAACACAGAGCAGAGAGACCCTCACTATAAAACACACAGCATTAATACACACAGAGCAGAGACCCTCAGTATAAAACACACAGCATTAATAAACTCAGAGCAGAGACCCTCAGTATAAAACACACAGCATTAATACACACAGAGCAGAGATACCCTCAGTATAAAACACACAGCATTAATACACACAGAGCAGAGACCCTCAGTATAAAACACACAGCATTAATAAACACAGAGCAGAGACCCTCAGTATAAAACACACAGCATTAATACACACAGAGCAGAGATACCCTCAGTATAAAACACACAGCATTAATACACACAGAGCAGAGAGACCCTCAGTATAAAACACACAGCATTAATACACACAGAGCTGCGAGACCCTCACTATAAAACACACAGCATTAATACACACAGAGCAGAGAGACCCTCAGTATAAAACACACAGCATTAATACACACAGAGCAGAGAGACCCTCAGTATAAAACACACAGCATTAATACACACAGAGCAGAGAGACCCTCAGTATAAAACACACAGCATTAATACACACAGAGCAGAGAGACCCTCACTACAAAACACACATCATTAATAAACACAGAGCAGAGAGACCCTCACTACAAAACACACAGCATTAATACACACAGAGCAGAGAGACCCTCACTACGAAACACACAGCATTAATACACACAGAGCAGAGAGACCCTCAGTATAAAACACACAGCATTAATACACACAGAGCAGAGAGACCCTCAGTATAAAACACACAGCATTAATACACACAGAGCAGAGAGACCCTCAGTATAAAACACACAGCATTAATACACACAGAGCAGAGAGACCCTCAGTATAAAACACACAGCATTAATACACACACAGCAGAGAGACCCTCACTATAAAACACAGAGCATTAATACACACAGAGCAGAGAGACCCTCAGTATAAAACACACAGCACTAATACACACAGAGCAGAGACTCTCAGTATAAAACACACAGCATTAATAAACACAGAGCAGAGACCCTCAGTATAAAACACATAGCATTAATACACACAGAGCAGAGATACCCTCAGTATAAAACACACAGCATTAATACACACAGAGCAGAGAGACCCTCAGTATAAAACACACAGCATTAATACACACACAGCAGAGAGACCCTCAGTATAAAACACACAGCATTAATAAACACAGAGCAGAGACCCTCAGTATAAAACACACAGCATTAATACACACAGAGCAGAGAGAGCCTCAGTATAAAACACACAGCATTAATAAACACAGAGCAGAGAGACCCTCACTACAAAACACACAGCATTAATACACACAGAGCAGAGAAACCCTCAGTATAAAACACACAGCATTAATACACACAGAGCATGAGACCCTCAGTATAAAACACACAGCATTAATAAACACAGAGCAGACAAACCCTCAGTATAAAACACACAGCATTAATACACACAGAGCAGAGAAACCCTCAGTATAAAACACACAGCATTAATAAACACAGAGCAGAGAGACCCTCACTATAAAACACACAGCATTAATAAACTCAGAGCAGAGACCCTCAGTATAAAACACACAGCATTAATACACACAGAGCTGCGAGACCCTCACTATAAAACACACAGCATTAATACACACAGAGCAGAGAGACCCTCAGTATAAAACACACAGCATTAATACACACAGAGCAGAGAGACCCTCAGTATAAAACACACAGCATTAATACACACAGAGCAGAGAGACCCTCACTACAAAACACACATCATTAATAAACACAGAGCAGAGAGACCCTCACTACAAAACACATAGCATTAATACACACAGAGCAGAGAGACCCTCACTACGAAACACACAGCATTAATACACACAGAGCAGAGAGACCCTCAGTATAAAACACACAGCATTAATACACACAGAGCAGAGAGACCCTCAGTATAAAACATACAGCATTAATACACACAGAGCAGAGAGACCCTCAGTATAAAACACACAGCATTAATACACACAGAGCAGAGAGACCCTCAGTGTAAATCACACAGCATTAATACACACAGAGCAGAGAGACCCTCAGTATAAAACACACAGCATTAGTAAGCACAGAGCAGAGAGACCCTCAGTGTAAATCACACAGCATTAATAAACACAGAGCAGAGAGACCCTCACTATAAAACATACAGCATTAATAAACACAGAGCAGAGAGACCCTCAGTATAAAACACACAGCATTAATACACACAGAGCAGAGAGACCCTCAGTATAAAACACACAGCATTAATAAACACAGAGCAGAGAGTCCCTCAGTATAAAACACACAGCATTAATACACACAGAGCAGAGAGACCCTCAGTATAAAACACACAGCATTAATACACACAGAGCAGAGAGACCCTCAGTATAAAACACACAGCATTAATAAACACAGAGCAGAGAGACCCTCACTATAAAACACACAGCATTAATAAACACAGAGCAGAGAGACCCTCACTACAAAACACACAGCATTAATACACACAGAGCAGAGAGACCCTCACTATAAAACACACAGCATTAATACACACAGAGCAGAGAGACCCTCACTGTAAATCACACAGCATTAATAAACACAGAGCAGAGAGACCCTCACTATAAAACACACAGCATTAATAAACACAGAGCAGAGAGACCCTCACTATAAAACACACAGCATTAATACACACAGAGCAGAGACCCTCAGTATAAAACACACAGCATTAATAAACACAGAGCAGAGACCCTCAGTATAAAACACACAGCATTAATACACACAGAGCAGAGAGACCCTCAGTATAAAACACACAGCATTAATACACACAGAGCAGAGAGACCCTCAGTATAAAACACACAGCATTAATACACACAGAGCAGAGAGACCCTCAGTATAAAACACACAGCATTAATACACACAGAGCAGAGAGACCCTCAGTATAAAACACACAGCATTAATACACACACAGCAGAGAGACCCTCACTATAAAACACAGAGCATTAATACACACAGAGCAGAGAGACCCTCAGTATAAAACACAGAGCATTAATACACACAGAGCAGAGAGACCCTCAGTATAAAACACACAGCATTAATACACACAGAGCAGAGATACCCTCAGTATAAAACACACAGCATTAATACACACAGAGCAGAGAGACCCTCAGTATAAAACACACAGCATTAATACACACAGAGCTGCGAGACCCTCACTATAAAACACACAGCATTAATACACACAGAGCAGAGAGACCCTCAGTATAAAACACACAGCATTAATACACACAGAGCAGAGAGACCCTCAGTATAAAACACACAGCATTAATACACACAGAGCAGAGAGACCCTCAGTATAAAACACACAGCATTAATACACACAGAGCAGAGAGACCCTCACTACAAAACACACATCATTAATAAACACAGAGCAGAGAGACCCTCACTACAAAACACACAGCATTAATACACACAGAGCAGAGAGACCCTCACTACGAAACACACAGCATTAATACACACAGAGCAGAGAGACCCTCAGTATAAATCACACAGCATTAATACACACAGAGCAGAGAGACCCTCAGTATAAAACACACAGCATTAATACACGCAGAGCAGAGAGACCCTCAGTATAAAACACACAGCATTAATACACACAGAGCAGAGAGACCCTCAGTATAAAACACACAGCATTAATACACACACAGCAGAGAGACCCTCACTATAAAACACAGAGCATTAATACACACAGAGCAGAGAGACCCTCAGTATAAAACACACAGCATTAATACACACAGAGCAGAGAGACCCTCACTACAAAACACACAGCATTAATACACATAGAGCAGAGAGACCCTCAGTATAAAACACACAGCATTAATAAACACAGAGCAGAGAGACCCTCAGTATAAAACACACAGCATTAATACACACAGAGCAGAGAGACCCTCACTATAAAACACACAGCATTAATACACACAGAGCAGAGACCCTCACTATAAAACAGAGAGCATTAATACACACAGAGCAGAGAGACCCTCACTATAAAACAAAGAGCATTAATACACACAGAGCAGAGAGACCCTCAGTGTAAATCACACAGCATTAATACACACAGAGCAGAGAGACCCTCACTATAAAACACACAGCATTAATACACACAGAGCAGAGAGACCCTCAGTGTAAATCACACAGCATTAATACACACAGAGCAGAGAGACCCTCACTATAAAACACAGCATTAATACACACAGAGCAGAGAGATCCTCAGTATAAATCACACAGCATTAATACACACAGAGCAGAGAGACCCTCACTATAAAACACAGCATTAATACACACAGAGCAGAGAGACCCTCAGTGTAAATCACACAGCATTAATACACACAGAGCAGAGACCCTCACTATAAAACACACAGCATTAATACACACAGAGCAGAGAGACCCTCACTATAAAACACACAGCATTAATACAGACAGAGCAGAGAGACCCTCACTATAAAACACACAGCATTAATACACACAGAGCAGAGAGACCCTCAGTATAAAACACACAGCATTAATACACACAGAGCAGAGTCCCTCAGTATAAAACACACAGCATTAATACACACAGAGCAGAGACCCTCAGTATAAAACACACAGCATTAATACACACAGAGCAGAGACCTTCAGTATAAAACACACAGCATTAATACACACAGAGCAGAGAGACCCTCAGTATAAACACACAGCATTAATACACACAGAGCGGAGACCTTCAGTATAAAACACACAGCATTAATAAACACAGAGCAGAGAGACCCTCAGTGTAAAACACACAGCATTAATACACACAGAGCAGAGACCCTCAGTATAAAACACACAGCATTAATACACACAGAGCAGACACCTTCAGTATAAAACACACAGCATGAATACACACAGAGCAGAGAGACCCTCAGTATAAAACACACAGCATTAATACACACACAGCAGAGAGACCCTCAGTAATAAACACACAGATTTAATAAACACAGAGCAGAGAGACCCTCAGTATAAAACACACAGCATTAATACACACAGAGCAGAGAGACCCTCAGTAATAAACACACAGCATTAATAAACACAGAGCAGAGAGACCCTCAGTATAAAACACACAGCATTAATACACACAGAGCAGAGAGACCCTCAGTATAAAACACACAGCATTATAAACACAGAGCAGAGAGACCCTCACTATAAAACACACAGCATTAATACACACAGAGCAGAGAGACCCTCAGTAATAAACACACAGCATTAATAAACACAGAGCAGAGAGACCCTCAGTATAAAACACACAGCATTAATACACACAGAGCAGAGAGACCCTCAGTAATAAACACACAGCATTAATAAACACAGAGCAGAGAGACTCTCAGTATGAAACACACAGCATTAATAACCACAGAGCAGAGAGACCCTCAGTATAAAACACACAGCATTAATACACACAGAGCAGAGAGAGACTCAGTCATAAACACACAGCATTAACAAACACAGAGCAGAGAGACCCTCAGTATAAAACACACAGCATTAATACACACAGAGCAGAGACCCTCAGTGTAAAACACACAGCATTATAAACACA
Organism: Heterodontus francisci; assembly: GCF_036365525.1. Taxonomy (NCBI): domain Eukaryota; kingdom Metazoa; phylum Chordata; class Chondrichthyes; order Heterodontiformes; family Heterodontidae; genus Heterodontus; species Heterodontus francisci. The sequence continues at coordinate 159,532 of NW_027141857.1, read as the reverse complement.
GGGCAGAGACCCACACTATAAAACACATAGCATTAATGCACAGAGCAGAGAGACCCTCTGTAATAAACACACAGCATTAATAAACACAGAGCAGAGAGACCCTCAGTATAAAACACACAGCATTAATAAACACAGAGCAGAGAGACCCTGACTATAAAACACACAGCATTAATACACACAGAGCAGAGAGACCCTCAGTATAAAACAAACAGCATTAATACACACAGAGCAGAGAGACCCTCAGTATAAGACACACAGCATTAATACACACAGAGCAGAGAGACCCTCAGTATAAAACACACAGCATTAATAAACACAGAGCAGAGAGACCCTCACTATAAAACACACAGCATTAATACACACAGAGCAGAGAGACCTTCAGTAATAAACACACAGCATTAACAAACACAGAGCAGAGAGACCCTCAGTAATAAACACACAGCATTAATAAACACAGAGCAGAGAGACCCTCACTAGAAAACACAGAGCATTAATACACACAGAGCAGAGAGACCCTCAGTAATAAACACACAGCATTAATAAACACAGAGCAGAGAGACCCTCACTAGAAAACACAGAGCATTAATACACACAGAGCAGAGAGACCCTCAGTAATAAACACACAGTATTAATAAACACAGAGCAGAGAGACCCTCACTAGAAAACACAGAGCATTAATACACACAGAGCAGAGAGACCCTCAGGAATAAACACGCAGCATTAATGCACAGAGCAGAGACCCTCACTATAAAACACACAGCATTAATACACACAGAGCAGAGACCTTCAGTACAAAACACACAGCATTAATACACACAGAGCAGAGAGACCCTCGGTATAAAACACACAGCATTAATAAACACAGAGCAGAGAGACCCTCAGTGTAAAACACACAGCATTAATACAAACAGAGCAGAGACCCTCAGGATAAAACACACAGCATTAATACACACAGAGCAGAGACCTTCAGTATAAAACACACAGCATTAATACACACAGAGCAGAGAGACCCTCAGTGTAAAACACACAGCATTAATACACACAGAGCAGAGAGACCCTCACTATAAAACACACAGCATTAATACACACAGAGCAGAGACCCTCAGTATAAGACACACAGCATTAATACACACAGAGCAGAGAGACCCTCAGTATAAAACACACAGCATTAATACACACAGAGCAGAGAGACCCTCAGTATAAAACACACAGCATTAATAAACACAGAGCAGAGAGACCCTCAGTATAAAACACACAGCATTAATACACACAGAGCAGAGAGACCGTCAGTAATAAACACACAGCATTAACAAACACAGAGCAGAGAGACCCTCAGTAATAAACACACAGCATTAATAAACACAGAGCAGAGAGACCCTCACTAGAAAACACAGAGCATTAATACACACAGAGCAGAGAGACCCTCAGTAATAAACACACAGCATTAATAAACACAGAGCAGAGAGACCCTCACTAGAAAACACAGAGCATTAATACACACAGAGCAGAGAGACCCTCAGTAATAAACACACAGCATTAATAAACACAGAGCAGAGAGACCCTCACTAGAAAACACAGAGCATTAATACACACAGAGCAGAGAGACCCTCAGGAATAAACACGCAGCATTAATGCACAGAGCAGAGACCCTCACTATAAAACACACAGCATTAATACACACAGAGCAGAGACCTTCAGTACAAAACACACAGCATTAATACACACAGAGCAGAGAGACCCTCAGTATAAAACACACAGCATTAATAAACACAGAGCAGAGAGACCCTCAGTGTAAAACACACAGCATTAATACACACAGAGCAGAGACCCTCAGGATAAAACACACAGCATTAATACACACAGAGCAGAGACCTTCAGTATAAAACACACAGCATTAATACACACAGAGCAGAGAGACCCTCAGTGTAAAACACACAGCATTAATACACACAGAGCAGAGAGACCCTCACTATAAAACACACAGCATTAATACACACAGAGCAGAGACCCTCAGTATAAAACACACAGCATTAATACACACAGAGCAGAGACCCTCAGTATAAAACACACAGCATTAATACACACAGAGCAGAGAGACCCTCACTATAAAACACACAGCATTAATACACACAGAGCAGAGAGACCCTCAGTATAAAACACACAGCATTAATAAACACAGAGCAGAGAGACCCTCAGTATAAAACACACAGCATTAATACACACAGAGCAGAGAGACCGTCAGTAATAAACACACAGCATTAACAAACACAGAGCAGAGAGACCCTCAGTAATAAACACACAGCATTAATAAACACAGAGCAGAGAGACCCTCTGTAAAACACACAGCATTAATACACACAGAGCTGCGAGACCCTCACTATAAAACACACAGCATTAATACACACAGAGCAGAGACCCTCTGTATAAAACACACAGCATTAATACACACAGAGCAGAGAGACCCTCAGTATAAAACACACAGCATTAATACACACAGAGCAGAGACCCTCAGTATAAAACACACAGCATTAATACACACAGAGCAGAGAGACCCTCACTATAAAACACACAGCATTAATACACACAGAGCAGAGACCCTCACTATAAAACAGAGAGCATTAATACACACAGAGCAGAGAGACCCTCACTATAAAACACAGAGCATTAATACACACAGAGCAGAGAGACCCTCAGTGTAAATCACACAGCATTAATACACACAGAGCAGAGAGACCCTCACTATAAAACACACAGCATTAATACACACAGAGCAGAGAGACCCTCAGTGTAAATCACACAGCATTAATACACAGAGAGCAGAGAGACCCTCACTATAAAACACAGCATTAATACACACAGAGCAGAGAGACCCTCAGTATAAATCACACAGCATTAATACACACAGAGCAGAGAGACCCTCACTATAAAACACAGCATTAATAGACACAGAGCAGAGAGACCCTCAGTGTAAATCACACAGCATTAATACAGACAGAGCAGAGACCCTCACTATAAAACACACAGCATTAATACACACAGAGCAGAGAGACCCTCACTATAAAACACACAGCATTAATACAGACAGAGCAGAGAGACCCTCACTATAAAACACACAGCATTAATACACACAGAGCAGAGAGACCCTCAGTATAAAACACACAGCATTAATACACACAGAGCAGAGAGACCGTCAGTAATAAACACACAGCATTAACAAACACAGAGCAGAGAGACCCTCAGTAATAAACACACAGCATTAATAAACACAGAGCAGAGAGACCCTCACTAGAAAACACAGAGCATTAATACACACAGAGCAGAGAGACCCTCAGTAATAAACACACAGCATTAATAAACACAGAGCAGAGAGACCCTCACTAGAAAACACAGAGCATTAATACACACAGAGCAGAGAGACCCTCAGTAATAAACACACAGCATTAATAAACACAGAGCAGAGAGACCCTCACTAGAAAACACAGAGCATTAATACACACAGAGCAGAGAGACCCTCAGGAATAAACACGCAGCATTAATGCACAGAGCAGAGACCCTCACTATAAAACACACAGCATTAATACACACAGAGCAGAGACCTTCAGTACAAAACACACAGCATTAATACACACAGAGCAGAGAGACCCTCAGTATAAAACACACAGCATTAATAAACACAGAGCAGAGAGACCCTCAGTGTAAAACACACAGCATTAATACACACAGAGCAGAGACCCTCAGGATAAAACACACAGCATTAATACACACAGAGCAGAGACCTTCAGTATAAAACACACAGCATTAATACACACAGAGCAGAGAGACCCTCAGTGTAAAACACACAGCATTAATACACACAGAGCAGAGAGACCCTCACTATAAAACACACAGCATTAATACACACAGAGCAGAGACCCTCAGTATAAAACACACAGCATTAATACACACAGAGCAGAGACCCTCAGTATAAAACACACAGCATTCATACACACAGAGCAGAGAGACCCTCACTATAAAACACACAGCATTAATACACACAGAGCAGAGAGACCCTCAGTATAAAACACACAGCATTAATAAACACAGAGCAGAGAGACCCTCAGTATAAAACACACAGCATTAATACACACAGAGCAGAGAGACCGTCAGTAATAAACACACAGCATTAACAAACACAGAGCAGAGAGACCCTCAGTAATAAACACACAGCATTAATAAACACAGAGCAGAGAGACCCTCAGTAAAACACACAGCATTAATACACACAGAGCTGCGAGACCCTCACTATAAAACACACAGCATTAATACACACAGAGCAGAGACCCTCTGTATAAAACACACAGCATTAATACACACAGAGCAGAGAGACCCTCAGTATAAAACACACAGCATTAATACACACAGAGCAGAGACCCTCAGTATAAAACACACAGCATTAATACACACAGAGCAGAGAGACCCTCACTATAAAACACACAGCATTAATACACACAGAGCAGAGACCCTCACTATAAAACAGAGAGCATTAATACACACAGAGCAGAGAGACCCTCACTATAAAACACAGAGCATTAATACACACAGAGCAGAGAGACCCTCAGTGTAAATCACACAGCATTAATACACACAGAGCAGGAGACCCTCACTATAAAACACACAGCATTAATACACACAGAGCAGAGAGACCCTCAGTGTAAATCACACAGCATTAATACACAGAGAGCAGAGAGGCCCTCACTATAAAACACAGCATTAATACACACAGAGCAGAGAGACCCTCAGTATAAATCACACAGCATTAATACACACAGAGCAGAGAGACCCTCACTATAAAACACAGCATTAATAGACACAGAGCAGAGAGACCCTCAGTGTAAATCACACAGCATTAATACACACAGAGCAGAGACCCTCACTATAAAACACACAGCATTAATACACACAGAGCAGAGAGACCCTCACTATAAAACACACAGCATTAATACAGACAGAGCAGAGAGACCCTCACTATAAAACACACAGCATTAATACACACAGAGCAGAGAGACCCTCAGTATAAAACACACAGCATTAATACACACAGAGCAGAGACCCTCAGTATAAAACACACAGCATTAATACACACAGAGCAGAGACCCTCAGTATAAAACACACAGCATTAATACACACAGAGCAGAGACCTTCAGTATAAAACACACAGCATTAATACACACAGAGCAGAGAGACCCTCAGTATAAACACACAGCATTAATACACACAGAGCGGAGACCTTCAGTATAAAACACACAGCATTAATAAACACAGAGCAGAGAGACCCTCAGTGTAAAACACACAGCATTAATACACACAGAGCAGAGACCCTCAGTATAAAACACACAGCATTAATACACACAGAGCAGAGACCTTCAGTATAAAACACACAGCATTAATACACACAGAGCAGAGAGACCCTCAGTATAAAACACACAGCATTAATACACACACAGCAGAGAGACCCTCAGTAATAAACACACAGATTTAATAAACACAGAGCAGAGAGACCCTCAGTATAAAACACACAGCATTAATACACACAGAGCAGAGAGACCCTCAGTAATAAACACACAGCATTAATAAACACAGAGCAGAGAGACCCTCAGTATAAAACACACAGCATTAATACACACAGAGCAGAGAGACCCTCAGTATAAAACACACAGCATTATAAACACAGAGCAGAGAGACCCTCACTATAAAACACACAGCATTAATACACACAGAGCAGAGAGACCCTCAGTAATAAACACACAGCATTAATAAACACAGAGCAGAGAGACCCTCAGTATAAAACACACAGCATTAATACACACAGAGCAGAGAGACCCTCAGTAATAAACACACAGCATTAATAAACACAGAGCAGAGAGACTCTCAGTATGAAACACACAGCATTAATAACCACAGAGCAGAGAGACCCTCAGTATAAAACACACAGCATTAATACACACAGAGCATAGAGAGACTCAGTAATAAACACACAGCATTAACAAACACAGAGCAGAGAGACCCTCAGTATAAAACACACAGCATTAATACACACAGAGCAGAGACCCTCAGTGTAAAACACACAGCATTATAAACACAGGGCAGAGACCCACACTATAAAACACATAGCATTAATGCACAGAGCAGAGAGACCCTCTGTAATAAACACACAGCATTAATAAACACAGAGCAGAGAGACCCTCAGTATAAAACACACAGCATTAATAAACACAGAGCAGAGAGACCCTGACTATAAAACACACAGCATTAATACACACAGAGCAGAGAGACCCTCAGTATAAAACACACAGCATTAATACACACAGAGCAGAGAGACCCTCAGTATGAAACACACAGCATTAATACACACAGAGCAGAGAGACCCTCAGTATAAAACACACAGCATTAATAAACACAGAGCAGAGAGACCCTCACTATAAAACACACAGCATTAATAGAAACAGAGCAGAGAGACCGTCAGTAACAAACACACAGCATTAACAAACACAGAGCAGAGAGACCATCAGTAATAAACACACAGCATTAATAAACACAGAGCAGAGAGACCCTCACTAGAAAACACAGAGCATTAATACACACAGAGCAGAGAGACCCTCAGTAATAAACACACAGCATTAATAAACACAGAGCAGAGAGACCCTCACTAGAAAACACAGAGCATTAATACACACAGAGCAGAGAGACCCTCAGTAATAAACACACAGCATTAATAAACACAGAGCAGAGAGACCCTCACTAGAAAACACAGAGCATTAATACACACAGAGCAGAGAGACCCTCAGGAATAAACACGCAGCATTAATGCACAGAGCAGAGACCCTCACTATAAAACACACAGCATTAATACACACAGAGCAGAGACCTTCAGTACAAAACACACAGCATTAATACACACAGAGCAGAGAGACCCTCAGTATAAAACACACAGCATTAATAAACACAGAGCAGAGAGACCCTCAGTGTAAAACACACAGCATTAATACACACAGAGCAGAGACCCTCTGGATAAAACACACAGCATTAATACACACAGAGCAGAGACCTTCCGTATAAAACACACAGCATTAATACACACAGAGCAGAGAGACCCTCAGTGTAAAACACACAGCATTAATACACACAGAGCAGAGAGACCCTCACTATAAAACACACAGCATTAATACACACAGAGCAGAGACCCTCAGTATAAAACACACAGCATTAATACACACAGAGCAGAGACCCTCAGTATAAAACACACAGCATTAATACACACAGAGCAGAGAGACCCTCACTATAAAACACACAGCATTAATACACACAGAGCAGAGAGACCCTCAGTATAAAACACACAGCATTAATAAACACAGAGCAGAGAGACCCTCAGTATAAAACACACAGCATTAATACACACAGAGCAGAGAGACCGTCAGTAATAAACACACAGCATTAACAAACACAGAGCAGAGAGACCCTCAGTAATAAACACACAGCATTAATAAACACAGAGCAGAGAGACCCTCAGTAAAACACACAGCATTAATACACACAGAGCTGCGAGACCCTCACTATAAAACACACAGCATTAATACACACAGAGCAGAGACCCTCTGTATAAAACACACAGCATTAATACACACAGAGCAGAGAGACCCTCAGTATAAAACACACAGCATTAATACACACAGAGCAGAGACCCTCAGTATAAAACACACAGCATTAATACACACAGAGCAGAGAGACCCTCAGTAATAAACACACAGCATTAATATACACAGAGCAGAGACCCTCAGTATAAAACACACAGCATTAATACACACAGAGCAGAGAGACCCTCAGTATAAAACACACAGCATTAATACACAAAGAGCAGAGACCCTCCGTATAAAACACACAGCATTAATACACACAGAGCAGAGACCCTCAGTATAAAACACACAGCATTAATACACACAGCAGAGACCCTCAGTATAAAACACACAGCATTAATGCACATAGCAGAGAGACCCTCACTATAAAACACACAGCATTAATACTCACAGAGCAGAGACCCTCAGTATAAAACACACAGCATTAATACACACAGAGCAGAGAGAACATCAGTAATAAACACACAGCATTAATACACACAGAGCAGAGAGACGCTCAGTGTAAATCACACAGCATTAATAAACACAGAGCAGAGACCCCCAGTATAAAACACACAGCATTAATACACACAGAGCAGAGAGACCCTCAGGAATAAACACACAGCATTAATACACACACAGCAGAGAGAACCTCAGTAATAAACACACAGCATTAATACACACAGAGCAGAGACCCTCAATATAAAACAGACAGCATTAATACACACAGAGCAGAGAGACACTCAGGAATAAACACACAGCATTAATACACACACAGCAGAGAGACCATCAGTGTAAATCACACAGCATTAATAAACATAGAGCAGAGAGACCCTCAGTAAAAAACACACAGCATTAAAAAACACAGAGCAGAGACCCCCAGTATAAAACACACAGCATTAATACACACAGAGCAGAGACCCTCACTATAAAACACACAGCATTAATACACACAGAGCAGAGACCCTCAGTATAAAACACACAGCATTAATACACACACAGCAGAGAGACCCTCACTATAAAACACACAGCATTAATACACACAGAGCAGAGACCCTCAGTATAAAACACACAGCATTAAAAAACACAGAGCAGAGAGACCCTCAGTATAAAACACACAGCATTAATACACACACAGCAGAGAGACCCTCAGTATAAAACACGCAGCATTAATACACACACAGCAGAGAGACCCTCACTATAAAACACACAGCATTAATACACACAGAGCAGAGTCCCTCAGTATAAAACACACAGCATTAATACACACAGAGCAGAGAGACCCTCACTATAAAACACACAGCATTAATACACACAGAGCTGAGAGACCCTCACTATAAAACACACAGCATTAATACACATAGAGCAGAGAGACCCTCAGTATAAAACACACAGCATTAATACACACAGAGCAGAGAGACCCTCAGGAATAAACACGCAGCATTAATGCACAGAGCAGAGACCCTCACTATAAAACACACAGCATTAATACACACAGAGCAGAGACCTTCAGTACAAAACACACAGCATTAATACACACAGAGCAGAGAGACCCTCAGTATAAAACACACAGCATTAATAAACACAGAGCAGAGAGACCCTCAGTGTAAAACACACAGCATTAATACACACAGAGCAGAGACCCTCAGGATAAAACACACAGCATTAATACACACAGAGCAGAGACCTTCAGTATAAAACACACAGCATTAATACACACAGAGCAGAGAGACCCTCACTATAAAACACACAGCATTAATACACACAGAGCAGAGACCCTCAGTATAAAACACACAGCATTAATACACACAGAGCAGAGAACCTCAGTATAAAACACACAGCATTAATACACACAGAGCAGAGAGACCCTCAGTATAAAACACACAGCATTAATACACACAGAGCAGAGAGACCCTCAGTATAAAACACACAGCATTAATAAACACAGAGCAGAGAGACCCTCAGTATAAAACACACAGCATTAATACACACAGAGCAGAGAGACCGTCAGTAACAAACACACAGCATTAACAAACACAGAGCAGAGAGACCCTCAGTAATAAACACACAGCATTAATAAACACAGAGCAGAGAGACCCTCAGTAAAACACACAGCATTAATACACACAGAGCTGCGAGACCCTCACTATAAAACACACAGCATTAATACACACAGAGCAGAGTCCCTCTGTATAAAACACACAGCATTAATACACACAGAGCAGAGAGACCCTCAGTATAAAACACACAGCATTAAAACACACAGAGCAGAGATCCTCAGTATAAAACACACAGCATTAATACACACAGAGCAGAGAGACCCTCAGTAATAAACACACAGCATTAATATACACAGAGCAGAGACCCTCAGTATAAAACACACAGCATTAATACACACAGAGCAGAGAGACCCTCAGTATAAAACACACAGCATTAATACACAAAGAGAAGAGACCCTCAGTATAAAACACACAGCATTAATACACACAGAGCAGAGACCCTCAGTATAAAACACACAGCATTAATACACACAGCAGAGACCCTCAGTATAAAACACACAGCATTAATGCACAGAGCAGAGAGACCCTCACTAGAAAACACACAGCATTAATACTCACAGAGCAGAGACCCTCAGTATAAAACACACAGCATTAATACACACGGAGCAGAGAGAACCTCAGTAATAAACACACAGCATTAATACACACAGAGCAGAGAGACCCTCAGTGTAAATCACACAGCATTAATAAACACAGAGCAGAGACCCCCAGTATAAAACACACAGCATTAATACACACAGAGCAGAGAGACCCTCAGGAATAAACACACAGCATTAATACACACACAGCAGAGAGAACCTCAGTAATAAACACACAGCATTAATACACACAGAGCAGAGACCCTCAATATAATACAGACAGCATTAATACACAGAGAGCAGAGAAACCCTCAGGAATAAACACACAGCATTAATACACACACAGCAGAGAGACCATCAGTGTAAATCACACAGCATTAATAAACATAGAGCAGAGAGACCCTCAGTAAAAAACACACAGCATTAAAAAACACAGAGCAGAGACCCCCAGTATAAAACACACAGCATTAATACACACAGAGCAGAGACCCTCACTATAAAACACACAGCATTAATACACACAGAGCAGAGACCCTCAGTATAAAACACACAGCATTAATACACACACAGCAGAGAGACCCTCACTATAAAACACACAGCATTAATACACACAGAGCAGAGACCCTCAGTATAAAACACACAGCATTAATACACATAGAGCAGAGAGACCCTCAGTATAAAACACACAGCATTAATACACACAGAGCAGAGAGACCCTCAGTATAAAACACACAGCATTAATACACACACAGCAGAGAGAACCTCACTATAAAACACACAGCATTAATACACAAAGAGCAGAGACCCTCCGTATAAAACACACAGCATTAATACACACAGAGCAGAGACCCTCAGTATAAAACACACAGCATTAATACACACAGCAGAGACCCTCAGTATAAAACACACAGCATTAATGCACATAGCAGAGAGACCCTCACTATAAAACACACAGCATTAATACTCACAGAGCAGAGACCCTCAGTATAAAACACACAGCATTAATACACACAGAGCAGAGAGAACATCAGTAATAAACACACAGCATTAATACACACAGAGCAGAGAGACGCTCAGTGTAAATCACACAGCATTAATAAACACAGAGCAGAGACCCCCAGTATAAAACACACAGCATTAATACACACAGAGCAGAGAGACCCTCAGGAATAAACACACAGCATTAATACACACACAGCAGAGAGAACCTCAGTAATAAACACACAGCATTAATACACACAGAGCAGAGACCCTCAATATAAAACAGACAGCATTAATACACACAGAGCAGAGAGACACTCAGGAATAAACACACAGCATTAATACACACACAGCAGAGAGACCATCAGTGTAAATCACACAGCATTAATAAACATAGAGCAGAGAGACCCTCAGTAAAAAACACACAGCATTAAAAAACACAGAGCAGAGACCCCCAGTATAAAACACACAGCATTAATACACACAGAGCAGAGACCCTCACTATAAAACACACAGCATTAATACACACAGAGCAGAGACCCTCAGTATAAAACACACAGCATTAATACACACACAGCAGAGAGACCCTCACTATAAAACACACAGCATTAATACACACAGAGCAGAGACCCTCAGTATAAAACACACAGCATTAAAAAACACAGAGCATAGAGACCCTCAGTATAAAACACACAGCATTAATACACACAGAGCAGAGAGACCCTCAGTATAAAACACGCAGCATTAATACACACACAGCAGAGAGACCCTCACTATAAAACACACAGCATTAATACACACAGAGCAGAGTCCCTCAGTATAAAACACACAGCATTAATACACACAGAGCAGAGAGACCCTCACTATAAAACACACAGCATTAATACACACAGAGCTGAGAGACCCTCACTATAAAACACACAGCATTAATACACATAGAGCAGAGAGACCCTCAGTATAAAACACACAGCATTAATACACACAGAGCAGAGAGACCCTCAGGAATAAACACGCAGCATTAATGCACAGAGCAGAGACCCTCACTATAAAACACACAGCATTAATACACACAGAGCAGAGACCTTCAGTACAAAACACACAGCATTAATACACACAGAGCAGAGAGACCCTCAGTATAAAACACACAGCATTAATAAACACAGAGCAGAGAGACCCTCAGTGTAAAACACACAGCATTAATACACACAGAGCAGAGACCCTCAGGATAAAACACACAGCATTAATACACACAGAGCAGAGACCTTCAGTATAAAACACACAGCATTAATACACACAGAGCAGAGAGACCCTCACTATAAAACACACAGCATTAATACACACAGAGCAGAGACCCTCAGTATAAAACACACAGCATTAATACACACAGAGCAGAGAACCTCAGTATAAAACACACAGCATTAATACACACAGAGCAGAGAGACCCTCAGTATAAAACACACAGCATTAATACACACAGAGCAGAGAGACCCTCAGTATAAAACACACAGCATTAATAAACACAGAGCAGAGAGACCCTCAGTATAAAACACACAGCATTAATACACACAGAGCAGAGAGACCGTCAGTAACAAACACACAGCATTAACAAACACAGAGCAGAGAGACCCTCAGTAATAAACACACAGCATTAATAAACACAGAGCAGAGAGACCCTCAGTAAAACACACAGCATTAATACACACAGAGCTGCGAGACCCTCACTATAAAACACACAGCATTAATACACACAGAGCAGAGTCCCTCTGTATAAAACACACAGCATTAATACACACAGAGCAGAGAGACCCTCAGTATAAAACACACAGCATTAAAACACACAGAGCAGAGATCCTCAGTATAAAACACACAGCATTAATACACACAGAGCAGAGAGACCCTCAGTAATAAACACACAGCATTAATATACACAGAGCAGAGACCCTCAGTATAAAACACACAGCATTAATACACACAGAGCAGAGAGACCCTCAGTATAAAACACACAGCATTAATACACAAAGAGAAGAGACCCTCAGTATAAAACACACAGCATTAATACACACAGAGCAGAGACCCTCAGTATAAAACACACAGCATTAATACACACAGCAGAGACCCTCAGTATAAAACACACAGCATTAATGCACAGAGCAGAGAGACCCTCACTAGAAAACACACAGCATTAATACTCACAGAGCAGAGACCCTCAGTATAAAACACACAGCATTAATACACACGGAGCAGAGAGAACCTCAGTAATAAACACACAGCATTAATACACACAGAGCAGAGAGACCCTCAGTGTAAATCACACAGCATTAATAAACACAGAGCAGAGACCCCCAGTATAAAACACACAGCATTAATACACACAGAGCAGAGAGACCCTCAGGAATAAACACACAGCATTAATACACACACAGCAGAGAGAACCTCAGTAATAAACACACAGCATTAATACACACAGAGCAGAGACCCTCAATATAATACAGACAGCATTAATACACACAGAGCAGAGAGACCCTCAGGAATAAACACACAGCATTAATACACACACAGCAGAGAGACCATCAGTGTAAATCACACAGCATTAATAAACATAGAGCAGAGAGACCCTCAGTAAAAAACACACAGCATTAAAAAACACAGAGCAGAGACCCCCAGTATAAAACACACAGCATTAATACACACAGAGCAGAGACCCTCACTATAAAACACACAGCATTAATACACACAGAGCAGAGACCCTCAGTATAAAACACACAGCATTAATACACACACAGCAGAGAGACCCTCACTATAAAACACACAGCATTAATACACACAGAGCAGAGACCCTCAGTATAAAACACACAGCATTAATACACATAGAGCAGAGAGACCCTCAGTATAAAACACACAGCATTAATACACACAGAGCAGAGAGACCCTCAGTATAAAACACACAGCATTAATACACACACAGCAGAGAGAACCTCACTATAAAACACACAGCATTAATACACACAGAGCAGAGTCCCTCAGTATAAAACACACAGCATTAATACACACAGAGCAGAGAGACCCTCACTATAAAACACACAGCATTAATACACACAGAGCAGAGAGACCCTCACTATAAAACACACAGCATTAATACACATAGAGCAGAGAGACCCTCAGTATAAAACACACAGCATTAATAAACACAGAGCAGAGACCCTCAGTAATAAACACACAGCATTAATAAACACAGAGCAGAGACCCTCAGTATAAAACACACAGCATTAAAAAACACAGAGCAGAGACCCTCAGTATAAAGCACACAGCATTAATACACACAGAGCAGAGACCCTCAGTATAAAACACACAGCATTAATACACAAAGAGCAGAGACCCTCAGTATAAAACACATAGCATTAATACACACAGAGCAGAGACCCTCAGTATAAAACACACAGCATTAATACACACAGAGCAGAGAGACCCTCAGTATAAAACACACAGCATTAATACACACAGCAGAGACCCTCAGTATAAAACACACAGCATTAATACACACAGAGCAGAGAGACCCTCAGTATAAAACACACAGCATGAATACACACAGCAGAGACCCTCAGTATAAAACACACAGCATTAATACTCACAGAGCAGAGAGAACCTCAGTAATAAACACACAGCATTAATACACACAGAGCTGAGACCCTCAGTGTAAATCACACAGCATTAATACACACAGAGCAGAGAGACCCTCACTAGAAAACACAGAGCATTAATACACACAGAGCAGAGACCCTCAGTATAAAACACACAGCATTAATACACACAGAGCAGAGAGACCCTCAGTATAAAACACACAGCATTAATGCACAGAGCAGAGAGACCCTCACTATAAAACACACAGCATTAATACTCACAGAGCAGAGAGACCCTAAGTGTAAATCACACAGCATTAATAAACACAGAGCGGAGAGACCCTCACTAGAAAACACAGAGCATTAATACACACAGAGCAGAGACCCTCAGTATAAAACACACAGCATTAATACACACAGAGCAGAGAGACCCTCAGTATAAAACACACAGCATTAATGCACAGAGCAGAGAGACCCTCACTATAAAACACACAGCATTAATACTCACAGAGCAGAGACCCTCAGTATAAAACACGCAGCATTAATAAACACAGAGCAGAGAGACCCTCAGTAAAAAACACACAGCATTAAAAAACACAGAGCAGAGACCCTCAGTATAAAACACAGAGCAATAATACACACAGAGCAGAGACCCCCAGTATAAAACACACAGCATTAATACACACAGAGCAGAGAGACCCTCAGGAATAAACACACAGCATTAATACACACACAGCAGAGAGACCATCAGTGTAAATCACGCAGCATTAATAAACACAGAGCAGAGAGACCCTCAGTAAAAAACACACAGCATTAAAAAACACAGAGCAGAGACCCTCACTATAAAACACACAGCATTAATACACACACAGCAGAGAGACCCTCACTATAAAACACACAGCATTAATACACACAGAGCAGAGACCCTCAGTATAAAACACACAGCATTAATGCACATAGAGCAGAGAGACCCTCAGTATAAAACACACAGCATTAATACACACAGAGCAGAGAGACCCTCAGTATAAAACACACAGCATTAATACACACACAGCAGAGAGACCCTCACTATAAAACACACAGCATTAATACACACAGAGCAGAGAGACCCTCAGTATAAAACACACAGCATTAATACACATAGAGCAGAGAGACCTTCAGTAATAAACACACAGCATTAACAAACACAGAGCAGAGAGACCCTCAGTAATAAACACACAGCATTAATAAACACAGAGCAGAGAGACCCTCAGTAAAACACACAGCATTAATACACACAGAGCTGCGAGACCCTCACTATAAAACACACAGCATTAATACACACAGAGCAGAGACCCTCTGTATAAAACACACAGCATTAATACACACAGAGCAGAGAGACCCTCAGTAATAAACACACAGCATTAATACACACAGAGCAGAAAGACCCTCAGTATAAAACACACAGCATTAATACACACAGAGCAGAGACCCTCAGTATAAAACACACAGCATTAATACACACAGAGCAGAGAGACCCTCAGTAATAAACACACAGCATTAATATACACAGAGCAGAGACCCTCAGTATAAAACACACAGCATTAATACACACAGAGCAGAGAGACCCTCAGTATCAAACACACAGCATTAATACACAAAGAGCAGAGACCCTCAGTATAAAACACACAGCATTAATACACACAGAGCAGAGACCCTCAGTATAAAACACACAGCATTAATACACACAGCAGAGACCCTCAGTATAAAACACACAGCATTAATGCACAGAGCAGAGAGACCCTCACTATAAAACACACAGCATTAATACTCACAGAGCAGAGACCCTCAGTATAAAACACACAGCATTAATACACACAGAGCAGAGAGAACCTCAGTAATAAACACACAGCATTAATACACACAGAGCAGAGAGACCCTCAGTGTAAATCACACAGCATTAATAAACACAGAGCAGAGACCCCCAGTATAAAACACACAGCATTAATACACACAGAGCAGAGAGACCCTCAGGAATAAACACACAGCATTAATACACACACAGCAGAGAGAACCTCAGTAATAAACACACAGCATTAATACACACAGAGCAGAGACCCTCAATATAAAACAGACAGCATTAATACACACAGAGCAGAGAGACCCTCAGGAATAAACACACAGCACTAATACACACACAGCAGAGAGACCATCAGTGTAAATCAAACAGCATTAATAAACATAGAGCAGAGAGACACTCAGTAAAAAACACACAGCATTAAAAAACACAGAGCAGAGACCCCCAGTATAAAACACACAGCATTAATACACACAGAGCAGAGACCCTCACTATAAAACACACAGCATTAATACACACAGAGCAGAGACCCTCAGTATAAAACACACAGCATTAATACACACACAGCAGAGAGACCCTCACTATAAAACACACAGCATTAATACACACAGAGCAGAGACCCTCAGTATAAAACACACAGCATTAATACACATAGAGCAGAGAGACCCTCAGTATAAAACACACAGCATTAATACACACAGAGCAGAGAGACCCTCAGTATAAAACACACAGCATTAATACACACTCAGCAGAGAGACCCTCACTATAAAACACACAGCATTAATACACACAGAGCAGAGTCCCTCAGTATAAAACACACAGCATTAATACACACAGAGCAGAGAGACCCTCACTATAAAACACACAGCATTAATACACACAGAGCAGAGAGACCCTCACTATAAAACACACAGCATTAATACACATAGAGCAGAGAGACCCTCAGTATAAAACACACAGCATTAATAAACACAGAGCAGAGACCCTCAGTAATAAACACACAGCATTAATAAACACAGAGCAGAGACCCTCAGTATAAAACACACAGCATTAAAAAACACAGAGCAGAGACCCTCAGTATAAAGCACACAGCATTAATACACACAGAGCAGAGAGCCTCAGTATAAAACACACAGCATTAATACACAAAGAGCAGAGACCCTCAGTATAAAACACATAGCATTAATACACACAGAGCAGAGACCCTCAGTATAAAACACACAGCATTAATACACACAGAGCAGAGAGACCCTCAGTATAAAACACACAGCATTAATACACACAGCAGAGACCCTCAGTATAAAACACACAGCATTAATACACACAGAGCAGAGAGACCCTCAGTATAAAACACACAGCATTAATGCACAGAGCAGAGAGACCCTCACTATAAAATACACAGCATTAATACTCACAGAGCAGAGAGACCCTAAGTGTAAATCACACAGCATTAATAAACACAGAGCGGAGAGACCCTCACTAGAAAACACAGAGCATTAATACACACAGAGCAGAGACCCTCAGTATAAAACACACAGCATTAATACACACAGAGCAGAGAGACCCTCAGTATAAAACACACAGCATTAATGCACAGAGCAGAGAGACCCTCACTATAAAACACACAGCATTAATACTCACAGAGCAGAGACCCTCACTACAAAACACACAGCATTAATACACACAGAGCAGAGAGAACCTCAGTAATAAACACACAGCATTAATGCACACACAGCAGAGAGACCATCAGTGTAAATCACGCAGCATTAATAAACACAGAGCAGAGAGACCCTCATTATAAAACACGCAGCATTAATAAACACAGAGCAGAGAGACCCTCAGTAAAAAACACACAGCATTAAAAAACACAGAGCAGAGACCCTCAGTATAAAACACAGAGCAATAATACACACAGTGCAGAGACCCCCAGTATAAAACACACAGCATTAATACACACAGAGCAGAGAGACCCTCAGGAATAAACACACAGCATTAATAAACACACAGCAGAGAGACCATCAGTGTAAATCACGCAGCATTAATAAACACAGAGCAGAGAGACCCTCAGTAAAAAACACACAGCATTAAAAAACACAGAGCAGAGACCCTCACTATAGATCACACAGCATTAATACACACACAGCAGAGAGACCCTCACTATAAAACACACAGCATTAATACACACAGAGCAGAGACCCTCAGTATAAAACACACAGCATTAATACACATAGAGCAGAGAGACCCTCAGTATAAAACACACAGCATTAATACACACAGAGCAGAGAGACCCTCAGTATAAAACACACAGCATTAATACACACACAGCAGAGAGACACTCACTATAAAACACACAGCATTAATACACACAGAGCAGAGACCCTCAGTATAAAACACACAGCATTAATACACACAGCAGAGACCCTCAGTATAAAACACACAGCATTAATACACACAGAGCAGAGAGTCCCTCACTATAAAACACACAGCATTAATACTCACAGAGCAGAGACCCTCAGTATAAAACACACAGCATTAATACACACAGAGCAGAGTGAACCTCAGTAATAAACACACAGCATTAATACACACAGAGCAGAGAGACCCTCAGTGTAAATCACACAGCATTAATAAACACAGAGCAGAGACCCCCAGTATAAAACACACAGCATTAATACACACAGAGCAGAGAGACCCTCAGGAATAAACACACAGCATTAATACACACACAGCAGAGAGAACCTCAGTAATAAACACACAGCATTAATACACACAGAGCAGAGACCCTCAATATAAAACAGACAGCATTAATACACACAGAGCAGCGAGACCCTCAGGAATAAACACACAGCATTAATACACACACAGCAGAGAGACCATCAGTGTAAATCACACA
Source organism: Heterodontus francisci (assembly GCF_036365525.1). Taxonomy (NCBI): domain Eukaryota; kingdom Metazoa; phylum Chordata; class Chondrichthyes; order Heterodontiformes; family Heterodontidae; genus Heterodontus; species Heterodontus francisci. The sequence continues at coordinate 139,917 of NW_027141857.1, read as the reverse complement.
GCATTAATAAACATAGAGCAGAGAGACCCTCAGTAAAAAACACACAGCATTAAAAAACACAGAGCAGAGACCCTCAGTATAAAACACACAGCATTAATACACACACAGCAGAGAGACCCTCACTATAAAACACACAGCATTAATACACACAGAGCAGAGACCCTCAGTATAAAACACACAGCATTAATACACATAGAGCAGAGAGACCCTCACTATAAAACACACAGCATTAATACACACAGAGCAGAGACCCTCAGTATAAAACACACAGCATTAATACACACACAGCAGAGAGACCCTCACTATAAAACACACAGCATTAATACACACAGAGCAGAGACCCTCAGTATAAAACACACAGCATTAATACACATAGAGCAGAGAGACCCTCACTATAAAACACACAGCATTAATACACACAGAGCAGAGAGACCCTCAGTATAAAACACACAGCATTAATAAACACACAGCAGAGAGACCCTCACAATCAAACACACAGCATTAATACACACAGAGCAGAGTCCCTCAGTATAAAACACACAGCATTAATACACACAGAGCAGAGAGACCCTCACTATAAAACACACAGCATTAATACACACAGAGCAGAGAGACCCTCACTATAAAACACACAGCATTAATACACACACAGCAGAGAGACCCTCACTATAAAACACACAGCATTAATACACACAGAGCAGAGACCCTCAGTATAAAACACACAGCATTAATACACATAGAGCAGAGAGACCCTCAGTATAAAACACACAGCATTAATACACACAGAGCAGAGAGACCCTCAGTATAAAACACACAGCATTAATACACACACAGCAGAGAGACCCTCACTATAAAACACACAGCATTAATACACACAGAGCAGAGACCCTCAGTATAAAACACACAGCATTAATACACACAGCAGAGACCCTCAGTATAAAACACACAGCATTAATACACACAGAGCAGAGAGTCCCTCACTATAAAACACACAGCATTAATACTCACAGAGCAGAGACCCTCAGTATAAAACACACAGCATTAATACACACAGAGCAGAGTGAACCTCAGTAATAAACACACAGCATTAATACACACAGAGCAGAGAGACCCTCAGTGTAAATCACACAGCATTAATAAACACAGAGCAGAGACCCCCAGTATAAAACACACAGCATTAATACACACAGAGCAGAGAGACCCTCAGGAATAAACACACAGCATTAATACACACACAGCAGAGAGAACCTCAGTAATAAACACACAGCATTAATACACACAGAGCAGAGACCCTCAATATAAAACAGACAGCATTAATACACACAGAGCAGCGAGACCCTCAGGAATAAACACACAGCATTAATACACACACAGCAGAGAGACCATCAGTGTAAATCACACAGCATTAATAAACATAGAGCAGAGAGACCCTCAGTAAAAAACACACAGCATTAAAAAACACAGAGCAGAGACCCCCAGTATAAAACACACAGCATTAATACACACAGAGCAGAGACCCTCACTATAAAACACACAGCATTAATACACACAGAGCAGAGACCCTCAGTATAAAACACACAGCATTAATACACACACAGCAGAGAGACCCTCACTATAAAACACACAGCATTAATACACACAGAGCAGAGACCCTCAGTATAAAACACACAGCATTAATACACATAGAGCAGAGAGACCCTCAGTATAAAACACACAGCATTAATACACACAGAGCAGAGAGACCCTCAGTATAAAACACACAGCATTAATAAACACACAGCAGAGAGACCCTCACAATCAAACACACAGCATTAATACACACAGAGCAGAGTCCCTCAGTATAAAACACACAGCATTAATACACACAGAGCAGAGAGACCCTCACTATAAAACACACAGCATTAATACACACAGAGCAGAGAGACCCTCACTATAAAACACACAGCATTAATACACATAGAGCAGAGAGACCCTCAGTATAAAACACACAGCATTAATAAACACAGAGCAGAGACCCTCAGTAATAAACACACAGCATTAATAAACACAGAGCAGAGACCCTCAGTATAAAACACACAGCATTAAAAAACACAGAGCAGAGACCCTCAGTATAAAGCACACAGCATTAATACACACAGAGCAGAGACCCTCAGTATAAAACACACAGCATTAATACACAAAGAGCAGAGACCCTCAATATAAAACACATAGCATTAATACACACAGAGCAGAGACCCTCAGTATAAAACACACAGCATTAATACACACAGAGCAGAGAGACCCTCAGTATAAAACACACAGCATTAATACACACAGCAGAGACCCTCAGTATAAAACACACAGCATTAATACACACAGAGCAGAGAGACCCTCAGTATAAAACACACAGCATTAATAGACACAGCAGAGACCCTCAGTATAAAATACACAGCATTAATACTCACAGAGCAGAGAGAACCTCAGTAATAAACACACAGCATTAATCCACACAGAGCTGAGACACTCAGTGTAAATCACACAGCATTAATACACACAGAGCAGAGAGACCCTCACTAGAAAACACAGAGCATTAATACACACAGAGCAGAGACCCTCAGTATAAAACACACAGCATTAATACACACAGAGCAGAGAGACCCTCAGTATAAAACACACAGCATTAATGCACAGAGCAGAGAGACCCTCACTATAAAACACACAGCATTAATACTCACAGAGCAGAGAGACCCTAAGTGTAAATCACACAGCATTAATAAACACAGAGCGGAGAGACCCTCACTAGAAAACACAGAGCATTAATAAACACAGAGCAGAGACCCTCAGTATAAAACACACAGCATTAATACACACAGAGCAGAGAGACCCTCAGTATAAAACACACAGCATTAATGCACAGAGCAGAGAGACCCTCACTATAAAACACACAGCATTAATACTCACAGAGCAGAGACCCTCAGTATAAAACACACAGCATTAATACACACAGAGCAGAGAGAACCTCAGTAATAAACACACAGCATTAATGCACACACAGCAGAGAGACCATCACTGTAAATCACGCAGCATTAATAAACACAGAGCAGCGAGACCCTCAGTATAAAACACGCAGCATTAATAAACACAGAGCAGAGAGACCCTCAGTAAAAAACACACAGCATTAAAAAACACAGAGCAGAGACCCTCAGTATAAAACACAGAGCAATAATACACACAGAGCAGAGACCCCCAGTATAAAACACACAGCATTAATACACACAGAGCAGAGAGACCCTCAGGAATAAACACACAGCATTAATACACACACAGCAGAGAGACCATCAGTGTAAATCACGCAGCATTAATAAACACAGAGCAGAGAGACCCTCACTATAAAACACACAGCATTAATACACATAGAGCAGAGAGACCCTCAGTAAAAAACACACAGCATTAAAAAACACAGAGCAGAGAGACCCTCACTATAAAACACACAGCATTAATACACACAGAGCAGAGAGACCCTCACTATAAAACACACAGCATTAATACACACACAGCAGAGAGACCCTCACTATAAAACACACAGCATTAATACACACAGAGCAGAGACCCTCAGTATAAAACACACAGTATTAATACACATAGAGCAGAGAGACCCTCAGTATAAAACACACAGCATTAATACACACAGAGCAGAGAGACCCTCAGTATAAAACACACAGCATTAATACACACACAGCAGAGAGACCCTCACTATAAAACACACAGCATTAATACACACAGAGCAGAGTCCCTCAGTATAAAACACACAGCATTAATACACACAGAGCAGAGAGACCCTCACTATAAAACACACAGCATTAATACACACAGAGCAGAGAGACCCTCACTATAAAACACACAGCATTAATACACATAGAGCAGAGAGACCCTCAGTATAAAACACACAGCATTAATAAACACAGAGCAGAGACCCTCAGTAATAAACACACAGCATTAATAAACACAGAGCAGAGACCCTCAGTATAAAACACACAGCATTAAAAAACACAGAGCAGAGACCCTCAGTATAAAGCACACAGCATTAATACACACTGAGCAGAGACCCTCAGTATAAAACACACAGCATTAATACACAAAGAGCAGAGACCCTCAGTACAAAACACATAGCATTAATACACACAGAGCAGAGACCCTCAGTATAAAACACACAGCATTAATACACACAGAGCAGAGAGACCCTCAGTATAAAACACACAGCATTAATACACACAGCAGAGACCCTCAGTATAAAACACACAGCATTAATACACACAGAGCAGAGAGACCCTCAGTATAAAACACACAGCATTAATACACACAGCAGAGACCCTCAGTATAAAACACTCAGCATTAATACACACAGAGCTGAGACCCTCAATATAAAACAGACAGCATTAATACACACAGAGCAGAGAGACCCTCACTAGAAAACACACAGCATTAATACACACACAGCAGAGAGACACTCAGTGTAAATCACACAGCATTAATACACACAGAGCAGAGAGACCCTCAGTATAAAACACACAGCATTAATACACACAGCAGAGACCCTCAGTATAAAACACACAGCATTAATACACACAGAGCAGAGAGACCCTCAGTATAAAACACACAGCATTAATACACACAGCAGAGACCCTCAGTATAAAACACACAGCATTAATACACACAGAGCTGAGACCCTCAATATAAAACAGACAGCATTAATACACACAGAGCAGAGAGACCCTCACTAGAAAACACACAGCATTAATACACACACAGCAGAGAGACACTCAGTGTAAATCACACAGCATTAATAAACACAGAGCAGAGAGACCCTCAGTATAAAACACAGAGCATTAATACACACAGAGCAGAGACCCTCAGTATAAAACACACAGCATTAATACACACAGAGCAGAGACCCTCAGTATAAAACACACAGCATTAATACACACACAGCAGAGAGACCCTCACTATAAAACACACAGCATTAATACACACAGAGCAGAGACCCTCAGTATAAAACACACAGCATTAATACACATAGAGCAGAGAGACCCTCAGTATAAAACACACAGCATTAATACACACACAGCAGAGAGACCCTCAGTATAAAACACACAGCATTAATACACACACAGCAGAGAGACCCTCAATATAAAACACACAGCATTAATACACACAGAGCAGAGTCCCTCAGTATAAAACACACAGCATTAATACACACAGAGCAGAGAGACCCTCACTATAAAACACACAGCATTAATACACACAGAGCAGAGACCCTCAGTATAAAACACACAGCATTAATACACATAGAGCAGAGAGACCCTCAGTATAAAACACACAGCATTAATAAACATAGAGCAGAGAGACCCTCAGTATAAAACACACAGCATTAATAAACACAGAGCAGAGAGCCTCAGTAATAAACACACAGCATTAATAAACACAGAGCAGAGACCCTCAGTATAAAACACACAGCATTAAAAAACACAGAGCAGAGACCCTCAGTATAAAGCACACAGCATTAATACACACAGAGCAGAGACCCTCAGTATAAAACACACAGCATTAATACACACAGAGCAGAGAGACCCTCAGTATAAAACACACAGCATTAATACACAAAGAGCAGAGACCCTCAGTATAAAGCACACAGCATTAATACACACAGAGCAGAGACCCTCAGTATAAAACACACAGCATTAATACACACAGAGCAGAGAGACCCTCAGTATAAAACACACAGCATTAATACACACACAGCAGAGAGACCCTCACTATAAAATACACAGCATTAATACACACAGAGCAGAGTCCCTCAGTATAAAACACACAGCATTAATACACACAGAGCAGAGAGACCCTCAGTATAAAACACACAGCATTAATACACATAGAGCAGAGAGACACTCAGTATAAAACACACAGCATTAATAAACACAGAGCAGAGACCCTCAGTAATAAACACACAGCATTAATAAACACAGAGCAGAGACCCTCAGTATAAAACACACAGCATTAAAAAACACAGAGCAGAGACCCTCAGTATAAAGCACACAGCATTAATACACACAGAGCAGAGAGACCGTCAGTATAAAACACACAGCATTAATACACACAGAGCAGAGAGACCCTCAGTATAAAACACACAGCATTAATACACACAGCAGAGACCCTCAGTATAAAACACACAGCATTAATACTCACAGAGCAGTGACCCTCAGTATAAAACACACAGCATTAATACACACAGAGCAGAGAGAACCTCAGAGTAAATCACACAGCATTAATACACACAGAGCAGAGAGACACTCACTATAAAACACACAGCATTAATACACACAGAGCAGAGAGACCCTCAGTATAAAACACACAGCATTAATACACACAGAGCAGAGAGACCCTCAGTATAAAACACACAGCATTAATACACACAGAGCAGAGAGACCCTCAGTATAAAACACACAGCATTAATACACACAGAGCAGAGACCCTCAGTATAAAACACACAGCATTAATACACACAGAGCAGAGAGACCCTCAGTATAAAACACACAGCATTAATACACACACAGCAGAGAGACCCTCACTATAAAACACACAGCATTAATACACACAGAGCAGAGTCCCTCAGTATAAAACACACAGCATTAATACACACAGAGCAGAGAGACCCTCACTATAAAACACACAGCATTAATACACACAGAGCAGAGAGACCCTCACTATAAAACACACAGCATTAATACACATAGAGCAGAGAGACCCTCAGTATAAAACACACAGCATTAATAAACACAGAGCAGAGACCCTCAGTAATAAACACACAGCATTAATAAACACAGAGCAGAGACCCTCAGTATAAAACACACAGCATTAAAAAACACAGAGCAGAAACCCTCAGTATAAAGCACACAGCATTAATACACACAGAGCAGAGACCCTCAGTATAAAACACACAGCATTAATACACAAAGAGCAGAGACCCTCAGTATAAAACACATAGCATTAATACACACAGAGCAGAGACCCTCACTATAAAACACACAGCATTAATACACACAGAGCAGAGAGACCCTCACTATAAAACACACAGCATTAATACACACACAGCAGAGAGACCCTCACTATAAAACACACAGCATTAATACACACAGAGCAGAGACCCTCAGTATAAAACACACAGCATTAATACACATAGAGCAGAGAGACCCTCAGTATAAAACACACAGCATTAATACACACAGAGCAGAGAGACCCTCAGTATAAAACACACAGCATTAATACACACACAGCAGAGAGACCCTCACTATAAAACACACAGCATTAATACACACAGAGCAGAGTCCCTCAGTATAAAACACACAGCATTAATACACACAGAGCAGAGAGACCCTCACTATAAAACACACAGCATTAATACACACAGAGCAGAGAGACCCTCACTATAAAACACACAGCATTAATACACATAGAGCAGAGAGACCCTCAGTATAAAACACACAGCATTAATAAACACAGAGCAGAGACCCTCAGTAATAAACACACAGCATTAATAAACACAGAGCAGAGACCCTCAGTATAAAACACACAGCATTAAAAAACACAGAGCAGAGACCCTCAGTATAAAGCACACAGCATTAATACACACTGAGCAGAGTCCCTCAGTATAAAACACACAGCATTAATACACAAAGAGCAGAGACCCTCAGTACAAAACACATAGCATTAATACACACAGAGCAGAGACCCACAGTATAAAACACACAGCATTAATACACACAGAGCAGAGAGAACCTCAGTATAAAACACACAGCATTAATACACACAGCAGAGACCCTCAGTATAAAACACACAGCATTAATACACACAGAGCAGAGAGACCCTCAGTATAAAACACACAGCATTAATACACACAGCAGAGACCCTCAGTATAAAACACACAGCATTAATACACACAGAGCTGAGACCCTCAATATAAAACAGACAGCATTAATACACACAGAGCAGAGAGACCCTCACTAGAAAACACACAGCATTAATACACACACAGCAGAGAGACACTCAGTGTAAATCACACAGCATTAATACACACAGAGCAGAGAGACCCTCAGTATAAAACACACAGCATTAATACACACAGCAGAGACCCTCAGTATAAAACACACAGCATTAATACACACAGAGCAGAGAGACCCTCAGTATAAAACACACAGCATTAATACACACAGCAGAGACCCTCAGTATAAAACACACAGCATTAATACACACAGAGCTGAGACCCTCAATATAAAACAGACAGCATTAATACACACACAGCAGAGAGACCCTCACTATAAAACACACAGCATTAATACACACAGAGCAGAGACCCTCAGTATGAAACACACAGCATTAATACACATAGAGCAGAGAGACCCTCAGTATAAAACACACAGCATTAATACACACACAGCAGAGAGACCCTCAGTATAAAACACACAGCATTAATACACACACAGCAGAGAGACCCTCAATATAAAACACACAGCATTAATACACACAGAGCAGAGTCCCTCAGTATAAAACACACAGCATTAATACACACAGAGCAGAGAGACCCTCACTATAAAACACACAGCATTAATACACACAGAGCAGAGACCCTCAGTATAAAACACACAGCATTAATACACATAGAGCAGAGAGACCCTCAGTATAAAACACACAGCATTAATAAACATAGAGCAGAGAGACCCTCAGTATAAAACACACAGCATTAATAAACACAGAGCAGAGAGCCTCAGTAATAAACACACAGCATTAATAAACACAGAGCAGAGACCCTCAGTATAAAACACACAGCATTAAAAAACACAGAGCAGAGACCCTCAGTATAAAGCACACAGCATTAATACACACAGAGCAGAGACCCTCAGTATAAAACACACAGCATTAATACACACAGAGCAGAGAGACCCTCAGTATAAAACACACAGCATTAATACACAAAGAGCAGAGACCCTCAGTATAAAGCACACAGCATTAATACACACAGAGCAGAGACCCTCAGTATAAAACACACAGCATTAATACACACACAGCAGAGAGACCCTCACTATAAAATACACAGCATTAATACACACAGAGCAGAGTCCCTCAGTATAAAACACACAGCATTAATACACACAGAGCAGAGAGACCCTCAGTATAAAACACACAGCATTAATACACATTGAGCAGAGAGACACTCAGTATAAAACACACAGCATTAATAAACACAGAGCAGAGACCCTCAGTAATAAACACACAGCATTAATAAACACAGAGCAGAGACCCTCAGTATAAAACACACAGCATTAAAAAACACAGAGCAGAGACCCTCAGTATAAAGCACACAGCATTAATACACACAGAGCAGAGAGACCGTCAGTATAAAACACACAGCATTAATACACACAGAGCAGAGAGACCCTCAGTATAAAACACACAGCATTAATACACACAGCAGAGACCCTCAGTATAAAACACACAGCATTAATACTCACAGAGCAGTGACCCTCAGTATAAAACACACAGCATTAATACACACAGAGCAGAGAGAACCTCAGTGTAAATCACACAGCATTAATAAACACAGAGCAGAGAGACCCTCACTATAAAACACACAGCATTAATACACACAGAGCAGAGAGACCCTCAGTATAAAACACACAGCATTAATACACACAGAGCAGAGAGACCCTCAGTATAAAACACACAGCATTAATACACACAGAGCAGAGAGAACCTCAGTGTAAATCACACAGCATTAATACACACAGAGCAGAGAGACCCTCACTATAAAACACACAGCATTAATACACACAGAGCAGAGAGACCCTCAGTATAAAACACACAGCATTAATACACACAGAGCAGAGAGACCCTCAGTATAAAACACACAGCATTAATACACACAGAGCAGAGACCCTCAGTATAAAACACACAGCATTAATACACACAGAGCAGAGAGACCCTCAGTATAAAACACACAGCATTAATACACACACAGCAGAGAGACCCTCACTATAAAACACACAGCATTAATACACACAGAGCAGAGTCCCTCAGTATAAAACACACAGCATTAATACACACAGAGCAGAGAGACCCTCACTATAAAACACACAGCATTAATACACACAGAGCAGAGAGACCCTCACTATAAAACACACAGCATTAATACACATAGAGCAGAGAGACCCTCAGTATAAAACACACAGCATTAATAAACACAGAGCAGAGACCCTCAGTAATAAACACACAGCATTAATAAACACAGAGCAGAGACCCTCAGTATAAAACACACAGCATTAAAAAACACAGAGCAGAGACCCTCAGTATAAAGCACACAGCATTAATACACACAGAGCAGAGACCCTCAGTATAAAACACACAGCATTAATACACAAAGAGCAGAGACCCTCAGTATAAAACACATAGCATTAATACACACAGAGCAGAGAGACCCTCAGTATAAAACACATAGCATTAATACACACAGAGCAGAGACCCTCAGTATAAAACACACAGCATTAATACACACAGAGCAGAGAGACCCTCAGTATAAAACACACAGCATTAATACACACACAGCAGAGAGACCCTCACTATAAAATACACAGCATTAATACACACAGAGCAGAGTCCCTCAGTATAAAACACAAAGCATTAATACACACAGAGCAGAGAGACCCTCAGTATAAAACACACAGCATTAATACACATGGAGCAGAGAGACACTCAGTATAAAACACACAGCATTAATAAACACAGAGCAGAGACCCTCAGTAATAAACACACAGCATTAATAAACACAGAGCAGAGACCCTCAGTATAAAACACACAGCATTAAAAAACACAGAGCAGAGACCCTCAGTATAAAGCACACAGCATTAATACACACAGAGCAGAGAGACCGTCAGTAATAAACACACAGCATTAATAAACACAGAGCAGAGACCCTCAGTATAAAACACACAGCATTAAAACACAAAGAGCAGAGAGCCTCAGTATAAAACACATAGCATTAATACACACAGAGCAGAGACCCTCAGTATAAAACACACAGCATTAATACACACAGAGCAGAGAGACCCTCAGTATAAAACACACAGCATTAATACACACAGCAGAGACCCTCAGTATAAAACACACAGCATTAATACTCACAGAGCAGTGACCCTCAGTATAAAACACACAGCATTAATACACACAGAGCAGAGAGAACCTCAGTGTAAATCACACAGCATTAATACACACAGAGCAGAGAGACCCTCACTATAAAACGCACAGCATTAATACACACAGAGCAGAGAGACCCTCAGTATAAAACACACAGCATTAATACACACAGAGCAGAGAGACCCTCAGTATAAAACACACAGCATTAATACACACAGAGCAGAGAGACCCTCAGTATAAAAAACACAGCATTAATACACACAGAGCAGAGACCCTCAGTATAAAACACACAGCATTAATAAAAACAGAGCAGAGAGACCCTCAGTAGAAAACACACAGCATTAATACACACAGAGCAGAGAGACCCTCAGTAATAAACACACAGCATTAATAAACACAGAACAGAGAGACCCTCAGTATAAAACACACAGCATTAATAAACACAGAGCAGAGAGACCCTCAGTATAAAACACACAGCATTAATACACACACAGCAGAGAGACCCTCAGTAATAAACACACAGCATTAATACACACAGAACAGAGAGACCCTCAGTATAAAACACACAGCATTAATACACACACAGCAGAGAGACCCTCAATATAAAACACACAGCATTAATACACACAGAGCAGAGTCCCTCAGTATAAAACACACAGCATTAATACACACAGAGCAGAGAGACCCTCACTATAAAACACACAGCATTAATACACACAGAGCAGAGACCCTCAGTATAAAACACACAGCATTAATACACATAGAGCAGAGAGACCCTCAGTATAAAACACACAGCATTAATAAACACAGAGCAGAGAGACCCTCAGTATAAAACACACAGCATTAATAAACACAGAGCAGAGACCCTCAGTAATAAACACACAGCATTAATAAACACAGAGCAGAGACCCTCAGTATAAAACACACAGCATTAAAAAACACAGAGCAGAGACCCTCAGTATAAAGCACACAGCATTAATACACACAGAGCAGAGACCCTCAGTATAAAACACACAGCATTAATACACACAGAGCAGAGAGACCCTCAGTATAAAACACACAGCATTAATACACAAAGAGCAGAGACCCTCAGTATAAAACACACAGCATTAATACACACAGAGCAGAGACCCTCAGTATAAAACACACAGCATTAATACACACAGAGCAGAGAGACCCTCAGTATAAAACACACAGCATTAATACACACACAGCAGAGAGACCCTCACTATAAAATACACAGCATTAATACACACAGAGCAGAGTCCCTCAGTATAAAACACACAGCATTAATACACACAGAGCAGAGAGAACCTCAGTATAAAACACACAGCATTAATACACATAGAGCAGAGAGTCTCTCAGTATAAAACACACAGCATTAATAAACACAGAGCAGAGACCCTCAGTAATAAACACACAGCATTAATAAACACAGAGCAGAGACCCTCAGTAAAAAACACACAGCATTAAAAAACACAGAGCAGAGACCCTCAGTATAAAGCACACAGCATTAATACACACAGAGCAGAGAGACCGTCAGTAATAAACACACAGCATTAATAAACACAGAGCAGAGACCCTCAGTATAAAACACACAGCATTAAAACACAAAGAGCAGAGACCCTCAGTATAAAACACATAGCATTAATACACACAGAGCAGAGACCCTCAGTATAAAACACACAGCATTAATACACACAGAGCAGAGAGACCCTCAGTATAAAACACACAGCATTAATACACACAGCAGAGACCCTCAGTATAAAACACACAGCATTAATATTCACAGAGCAGTGACCCTCAGTATAAAACACACAGCATTAATACACACAGAGCAGAGAGAACCTCAGTGTAAATCACACAGCATTAATACACACAGAGCAGAGAGACCCTCACTATAAAACACACAGCATTAATACACACAGAGCAGAGAGACCCTCAGTATAAAACACACAGCATTAATACACACAGAGCAGAGAGACCCTCAGTATAAAACACACAGCATTAATACACACAGAGCAGAGACCCTCAGTATAAAACACACAGCATTAATACACACAGAGCAGAGAGACCCTCAGTGTAAAACACACAGCATTAATACACACAGAGCAGAGTGACCCTCACTGTAAATCACACAGCATTAATACACACAGAGCTGAGACCCTCAGTATAAAACACACAGCATTAATACACACAGAGCAGAGACCCTCAGTATAAAACACACAGCATTAATACACACAGAGCAGAGACCTTCAGTATAAAACACACAGCATTAATACACACAGAGCAGAGAGACCCTCAGTATAAAACACACAGCATTAATACACACAGAGCAGAGAGACCCTCAGTAATAAACACACAGATTTAATAAACACAGAGCAGAGAGACCCTCAGTATAAAACACACAGCATTAATACACACAGAGCAGAGAGACCCTCAGTAATAAACACACAGCATTAATAAACACAGAACAGAGAGACCCTCAGTATAAAACTCACAGCATTAATAAACACAGAGCAGAGGGACCCTCAGTAGAAAACACACAGCATTAATACACACAGAGCAGAGAGACCCTCAGTAATAAACACACAGCATTAATAAACACAGAACAGAGAGACCCTCAGTATAAAACACACAGCATTAATAAACACAGAGCAGAGAGACCCTCAGTATAAAACACACAGCATTAATACACACAGAGCAGAGAGACCCTCAGTAATAAACACACAGCATTAATAAACACAGAGCAGAGAGACCCTCAGTAGAAAACACACAGCATTAATACACACAGAGCAGAGAGACCCGCACTATAAAACACACAGCATTAATACACACAGAGCAGAGACCTTCAGTATAAAACACACAGCATTAATACACACAGAGCAGAGAGACCCTCACAATAAAACACACAGCATTAATACACACAGAGCAGAGACCCTCAGTATAAAACACACAGCATTAATACACACAGAGCAGAGACCCTCAGTATAAAACACACAGCATTATAAACACAGAGCAGAGAAACCCTCAGTAGAAAACACACAGCATTAATACACACAGAGCAGAGAGACCCTCAGTAATAAACACACAGCATTAATAAACACAGAGCAGAGAGACTCTCAGTATGAAACACACAGCATTCATAACCACAGAGCAGAGAGACCCTCAGTATAAAACACATAGCATTAATACACACAGAGCAGAGAGAGACTCAGTAATAAACACACAGCATTAATAAACACAGAGCAGAGAGACCCTCAGTATAAAACACACAGCATTAATACACACAGAGCAGAGAGACCCTCACAATAAAACACACAGCATTAATACACACAGAGCAGAGACCCTCAGTATAAAACACACAGCATTAATACACACAGAGCAGAGACCCTCAGTATAAAACACACAGCATTATAAACACAGAGCAGAGAAACCCTCACTATAAAACACACAGCATTAATACACACAGAGCAGAGAGACCCTCAGTAATAAACACACAGCATTAATAAACACAGAGCAGAGAGACTCTCAGTATGAAACACACAGCATTCATAACCACAGAGCAGAGAGACCCTCAGTATAAAACACATAGCATTAATACACACAGAGCAGAGAGACCCTCAGTGTAAAACACACAGCATTAATACACACAGAGCAGAGTGACCCTCACTGTAAATCACACAGCATTAATACACACAGAGCTGAGACCCTCAGTATAAAACACACAGCATTAATACACACAGAGCAGAGACCCTCAGTATAAAACACACAGCATTAATACACACAGAGCAGAGACCTTCAGTATAAAACACACAGCATTAATACACACAGAGCAGAGAGACCCTCAGTATAAAACACACAGCATTAATACACACAGAGCAGAGAGACCCTCAGTAATAAACACACAGATTTAATAAACACAGAGCAGAGAGACCCTCAGTATAAAACACACAGCATTAATACACACAGAGCAGAGAGACCCTCAGTAATAAACACACAGCATTAATAAACACAGAACAGAGAGACCCTCAGTATAAAACTCACAGCATTAATAAACACAGAGCAGAGGGACCCTCAGTAGAAAACACACAGCATTAATACACACAGAGCAGAGAGACCCTCAGTAATAAACACACAGCATTAATAAACACAGAACAGAGAGACCCTCAGTATAAAACACACAGCATTAATAAACACAGAGCAGAGAGACCCTCAGTATAAAACACACAGCATTAATACACACAGAGCAGAGAGACCCTCAGTAATAAACACACAGCATTAATAAACACAGAGCAGAGAGACCCTCAGTAGAAAACACACAGCATTAATACACACAGAGCAGAGAGACCCGCACTATAAAACACACAGCATTAATACACACAGAGCAGAGACCTTCAGTATAAAACACACAGCATTAATACACACAGAGCAGAGAGACCCTCACAATAAAACACACAGCATTAATACACACAGAGCAGAGACCCTCAGTATAAAACACACAGCATTAATACACACAGAGCAGAGACCCTCAGTATAAAACACACAGCATTATAAACACAGAGCAGAGAAACCCTCAGTAGAAAACACACAGCATTAATACACACAGAGCAGAGAGACCCTCAGTAATAAACACACAGCATTAATAAACACAGAGCAGAGAGACTCTCAGTATGAAACACACAGCATTCATAACCACAGAGCAGAGAGACCCTCAGTATAAAACACATAGCATTAATACACACAGAGCAGAGAGAGACTCAGTAATAAACACACAGCATTAATAAACACAGAGCAGAGAGACCCTCAGTATAAAACACACAGCATTAATACACACAGAGCAGAGAGACCCTCACAATAAAACACACAGCATTAATACACACAGAGCAGAGACCCTCAGTATAAAACACACAGCATTAATACACACAGAGCAGAGACCCTCAGTATAAAACACACAGCATTATAAACACAGAGCAGAGAAACCCTCACTATAAAACACACAGCATTAATACACACAGAGCAGAGAGACCCTCAGTAATAAACACACAGCATTAATAAACACAGAGCAGAGAGACTCTCAGTATGAAACACACAGCATTCATAACCACAGAGCAGAGAGACCCTCAGTATAAAACACATAGCATTAATACACACAGAGCAGAGAGAGACTCAGTAATAAACACACAGCATTAATAAACACAGAGCAGAGAGACCCTCAGTATAAAACACACAGCATTAATACACACAGAGCAGAGACCCTCAGTATAAAACACACAGCATTATAAACACAGAGCAGAGACCCACACTATAAAACACACGGCATTAATGCACAGAGCAGAGAGACCCTCTGTAATAAACACACAGCATTAACAAACACAGAGCAGAGAGACCCTCAGTATAAAACACACAGCATTAATACACATAGAGCAGAGAGACCCTCAGTAATAAACACACAGCATTAATAAACACAGAGCAGAGAGACCCTCAGTATAAAACACACAGCATTAATACACAAAGAGCAGAGACCCTCAGTATAAAACACACAGCATTAATACACACAGAGCAGAGAGACCCTCAGTACTAAACACACAGATTTAATAAACACAGAGCAGAGAGACCCTCAGTATAAAACACACAGCATTAATACACACAGAGCAGAGAGACCCTCAGTAATAAACACACAGCATTAATAAACACAGAGCAGAGAGACCCTCAGTAGAAAACACACAGCATTAATACACACAGAGCAGAGAGACCCTCACTATAAAAAACACAGCATTAATACACACAGAGCAGAGACCCTCAGTATAAAATACACAGCATTAATACACACAGAGCAGAGACCTTCAGTATAAAACACACAGCATTAATACACACAGAGCAGAGAGACCCTCACAATAAAACACACAGCATTAATACACACAGAGCAGAGACCCTCAGTATAAAACACACAGCATTAATACACACAAGAGCAGAGAGACCCTCAGTATAAAACACACAGCATTAATAAACACAGAGCAGAGAGACCCTCAGTATAAAACACACAGCATTAATACACACAGAGCAGAGACCCTCAGTATAAAACACACAGCATTATAAACACAGAGCAGAGAGACCCTCACTATAAAACACACAGCATTAATAAACACAGAGCAGAGAGACCCTCAGTATAAAACACACAGCATTAATACACACAGAGCAGAGACCCTCAGTATAAAACACACAGCATTATAAACACAGAGCAGAGAGACCCTCACTATAAAACACACAGCATTAATACACACAGAGCAGAGAGACCCTCAGTAATAAACACACAGCATTAATAAACACAGAGCAGAGAGACTCTCAGTATGAAACACACAGCATTCATAACCACAGAGCAGAGAGACCCTCAGTATAAAACACATAGCATTAATACACACAGAGCAGAGAGAGACTCAGTAATAAACACACAGCATTAATAAACACAGAGCAGAGAGACCCTCAGTATAAAACACACAGCATTAATACACACAGAGCAGAGACCCTCAGTATAAAACACACAGCATTATAAACACACAGCAGAGACCCACACTATAAAACACACAGCATTAATGCACAGAGCAGAGAGACCCTCTGTAATAAACACACAGCATTAATAAACACAGAGCAGAGAGACCCTCAGTATAAAACACACAGCATTAATACACACAGAGCAGAGAGACCCTCAGTAATAAGCACACAGCATTAATAAACACAGAGCAGAGAGACCCTCAGTATAAAACACACAGCATTAATAAACACAGAGCAGAGAGACCCTCTAGTATAAAACACACAGCTTTAATACACACAGAGCAGAGAGACCCTCAGTAATAAACACACAGCATTAATAAACACAGAGCAGAGAGAACCTCAGTAATAAACACACAGCATTAATAAACACAGAGCAGAGAGACCCTCACTAGAAAACACAGAGCATTAATACACACAGAGCAGAGAGACCCTCAGGAATAAACACGCAGCATTAATGCACAGAGCAGAGACCCTCACTATAAAACACACAGCATTAATACACACAGAGCAGAGACCTTCAGTACAAAACACACAGCATTAATACACACAGAGCAGAGAGACCCTCAGTATAAAACACACAGCATTAATAAACACAGAGCAGAGAGTCCCTCAGTGTAAAACACACAGCATTAATAAACACAGAGCAGAGAGACCCTCAGTGTAAAACACACAGCATTAATACACACAGAGCAGAGACCCTCAGGATAAAACACACAGCATTAATACACACAGAGCAGAGACCTTCAGTATAAAACACACAGCATTAATACACACAGAGCAGAGAGACCCTCAGTGTAAAACACACAGCATTAATACACACAGAGCAGAGAGACCCTCACTATAAAACACACAGCATTAATACACACAGAGCAGAGACCCTCAGTATAAAACACACAGCATTAATACACACAGAGCAGAGTGACCCTCAGTATTAAACACACAGCATTAATACACACAGAGCAGAGACCCTCAGTGTAAAACACACAGCATTAATACACACAGAGCAGAGAGACCCTCAGTATAAAACACACAGCATTAATAAACACAGGGCAGAGACCCTCAGTATAAAACACACAGCATTAATAAACACAGAGCAGAGAGACCCTCAGTATAAAACACACAGCATTAATACACACAGAGCAGAGAGACCGTCAGTAATAAACACACAGCATTAACAAACACAGAGCAGAGAGACCCTCAGTAATAAACACACAGCATTAATAAACACAGAGCAGAGAGACCCTCAGTGTAAAACACACAGCATTAATACACACAGAGCTGCGAGACCCTCACTATAAAACACACAGCATTAATACACACAGAGCAGAGACCCTCTGTATAAAACACACAGCATTAATACACACAGAGCAGTGAGACCCTCAGTATAAAACACACAGCATTAATACACACAGAGCAGAGACCCTCAGTATAAAACACACAGCATTAATACACACAGAGCAGAGAGACCCTCAGTAATAAACACACAGCGTTAATACACACAGAGCAGAGACCCTCAGTATAAAACACACAGCATTAATACACACAGAGCAGAGAGACCCTCAGTATAAAACACACAGCATTAATACACAAAGAGCAGAGACCCTCAGTATAAAACACACAGCATTAATACACACAGAGCAGAGACCCTTAGTATAAAACACACAGCATTAATACACACAGAGCAGAGAGACCCTCAGTATAAAACACACAGCATTAATGCACAGAGCAGAGAGACCCTCACTATAAAACACACAGCATTAATACTCACAGAGCAGAGACCCTCAGTATAAAACACACAGCATTAATACACACAGAGCAGAGAGAACCTCAGTAATAAACACACAGCATTAATACACACAGAGCAGAGAGACCCTCACTATAAAACACACAGCATTGATAAACACAGAGCAGAGAGACTCTCACTAGAAAACACAGAGCAATAATACACACAGAGCAGAGAGACCCTCAGGAATAAACACACAGCATTAATGCGCAGAGCAGAGACCCTCACTATAAAACACACAGCATTAATACACACACAGCAGAGAGACCCTCAGTGTAAATCACACAGCATTAATAAACACAGAGCAGAGAGACCCTCAGTGTAAATCACACAGCATTAATAAACACAGAGCAGAGAGACCCTCAGCATAAAACACACAGCATTAATACACACAGAGCAGAGAGAACCTCAGTAATAAACACACAGCATTAATACACACAGAGCAGAGAGACCCTCAGTATAAAACACACAGCATTAATACACACAGCAGAGACCCTCAGTATAAAACACACAGCATTAATACTCACAGAGCAGAGACCCTCAGTATAAAACACACAGCATTAATACACACAGAGCAGAGAGAACCTCAGTAATAAACACACAGCATTAATACACACAGAGCAGAGAGACCCTCAGTATAAAACAGACAGCATTAATACACACAGAGCAGAGACCCTCAGTAAAAAACACACAGCATTAAAAAACACAGAGCAGAGAGACCCTCAGTAAAAAACACAGAGCAATAATACACACAGAGCAGAGAGACCCTCAGGAATAAACACACAGCATTAATGCGCAGAGCAGAGACCCTCACTATAAAATACACAGCATTAATACACGCACAGCTGAGAGACCCTCAGTTTAAATCACACAGCATTAATAAACACAGAGCAGAGAGACCCTCACTATAAAACACACAGCATTAATACACACAGAGCAGAGACCCTCACTATAAAATACACAGCATTAATACACACACAGCTGAGAGACCCTCAGTGTAAATCACACAGCATTAATAAACACAGAGCAGAGAGACCCTCACTATAAAACACACAGCATTAATACACACAGAGCAGAGAGACCCTCAGTGTAAATCACACAGCATTATTAAACACAGAGCAGAGACCCTCAGTATAAAACACACAGCATTAATACACACAGAGCAGAGAGAACCTCAGTAATAAACACACAGCATTAATACACACAGAGCAGAGACCCTCAATATAAAACACACAGCATTAATACACACAGAGCCGAGACCCTCAGTATAAAACACACAGCATTATAAACACAGAGCAGAGACCCACACTATAAAACACACAGCATTAATGCACAGAGCAGAGAGACCCTCTGTAATAAACACACAGCATTAACAAACACAGAGCAGAGAGACCCTCAGTATAAAACACACAGCATTAATACACACAGAGCAGAGAGACCCTCAGTAATAAACACACAGCATTAATAAACACAGAGCAGAGAGACCCTCAGTATAAAACACACAGCATTAATAAACACAGAGCAGAGAGACCCTCAGTATAAAACACACAGCATTAATACACACAGAGCAGAGAGACCCTCAGTAATAAACACACAGCATTAATAAACACAGAGCAGAGAGAACCTCAGTAATAAACACACAGCATTAATAGACACAGAGCAGAGACCCTCAATATAAAACACACAGCATTAATACACACAGAGCAGAGAGACCCTCAGTATAAAACACACAGCATTAATACACACAGAGCAGAGAGACCCTCAGTACTAAACACACAGATTTAATAAACACAGAGCAGAGAGACCCTCAGTATAAAACACACAGCATTAATACACACAGAGCAGAGAGACCCTCAGTAATAAACACACAGCATTAATAAACACAGAGCAGAGAGACCCTCAGTAGAAAACACACAGCATTAATACACACAGAGCAGAGAGACCCTCACTATAAAACACACAGCATTAATACACACAGAGCAGAGACCCTCAGTATAAAACACACAGCATTAATACACACAGAGCAGAGACCTTCAGTATAAAACACACAGCATTAATACACACAGAGCAGAGAGACCCTCAGTAGAAAACACACAGCATTAATACACACAGAGCAGAGAGACCCTCACTATAAAACACACAGCATTAATACACACAGAGCAGAGACCCTCAGTATAAAACACACAGCATTAATACACACAAGAGCAGAGAGACCCTCAGTATAAAACACACAGCATTAATAAACACAGAGCAGAGAGACCCTCAGTATAAAACACACAGCATTAATACACACAGAGCAGAGACCCTCAGTATAAAACACACAGCATTATAAACACAGAGCAGAGAGACCCTCACTATAAAACACACAGCATTAATAAACACAGAGCAGAGAGACCCTCAGTATAAAACACACAGCATTAATACACACAGAGCAGAGACCCTCAGTATAAAACACACAGCATTATAAACACAGAGCAGAGAGACCCTCACTATAAAACACACAGCATTAATACACACAGAGCAGAGAGACCCTCAGTAATAAACACACAGCATTAATAAACACAGAGCAGAGAGACTCTCAGTATGAAACACACAGCATTCATACCCACAGAGCAGAGAGACCCTCAGTATAAAACACATAGCATTAATACACACAGAGCAGAGAGAGACTCAGTAATAAACACACAGCATTAATAAACACAGAGCAGAGAGACCCTCAGTATAAAACACACAGCATTAATACACACAGAGCAGAGACCCTCTGTATAAAACACACAGCATTATAAACACACAGCAGAGACCCACACTATAAAACACACAGCATTAATGCACAGAGCAGAGAGACCCTCTGTAATAAACACACAGCATTAATAAACACAGAGCAGAGAGACCCTCAGTATAAAACACACAGCATTAATACACACAGAGCAGAGAGACCCTCAGTAATAAACACACAGCATTAATAAACACAGAGCAGAGAGACCCTCAGTATAAAACACACAGCATTAATAAACAGAGAGCAGAGAGACCCTCTAGTATAAAACACACAGCTTTAATACACACAGAGCAGAGAGACCCTCAGTAATAAACACACAGCATTAATAAACACAGAGCAGAGAGAACCTCAGTAATAAACACACAGCATTAATAAACACAGAGCAGAGAGACCCTCACTAGAAAACACAGAGCATTAATACACACAGAGCAGAGAGACCCTCAGGAATAAACACGCAGCATTAATGCACAGAGCAGAGACCCTCACTATAAAACACACAGCATTAATACACACAGAGCAGAGACCTTCAGTACAAAACACACAGCATTAATACACACAGAGCAGAGAGACCCTCAGTATAAAACACACAGCATTAATAAACACAGAGCAGAGAGTCCCTCAGTGTAAAACACACAGCATTAATAAACACAGAGCAGAGAGACCCTCAGTGTAAAACACACAGCATTAATACACACAGAGCAGAGACCCTCAGGATAAAACACACAGCATTAATACACACAGAGCAGAGAACTTCAGTATAAAACACACAGCATTAATACACACAGAGCAGAGAGACCCTCAGTGTAAAACACACAGCATTAATAAACACAGAGCAGAGAGACCCTCAGCATAAAACACACAGCATTAATACACACAGAGCAGAGAGAACCTCAGTAATAAACACACAGCATTAATACACACAGAGCAGAGAGACCCTCAGTATAAAACACACAGCATTAATACACACAGCAGAGACCCTCAGTATAAAACACACAGCATTAATACTCACAGAGCAGAGACCCTCAGTATAAAACACACAGCATTAATACACACAGAGCAGAGAGAACCTCAGTAATAAACACACAGCATTAATACACACAGAGCAGAGAGACCCTCAGTATAAAACAGACAGCATTAATACACACAGAGCAGAGACCCTCAGTAAAAAACACACAGCATTAAAAAACACAGAGCAGAGAGACCCTCAGTAAAAAACACAGAGCAATAATACACACAGAGCAGAGAGACCCTCAGGAATAAACACACAGCATTAATGCGCAGAGCAGAGACCCTCACTATAAAATACACAGCATTAATACACGCACAGCTGAGAGACCCTCAGTTTAAATCACACAGCATTAATAAACACAGAGCAGAGAGACCCTCACTATAAAACACACAGCATTAATACACACAGAGCAGAGACCCTCACTATAAAATACACAGCATTAATACACACACAGCTGAGAGACCCTCAGTGTAAATCACACAGCATTAATAAACACAGAGCAGAGAGACCCTCACTATAAAACACACAGCATTAATACACACAGAGCAGAGAGACCCTCAGTGTAAATCACACAGCATTATTAAACACAGAGCAGAGACCCTCAGTATAAAACACACAGCATTAATACACACAGAGCAGAGAGAACCTCAGTAATAAACACACAGCATTAATACACACAGAGCAGAGACCCTCAATATAAAACACACAGCATTAATACACACAGAGCCGAGACCCTCAGTATAAAACACACAGCATTATAAACACAGAGCAGAGACCCACACTATAAAACACACAGCATTAATGCACAGAGCAGAGAGACCCTCTGTAATAAACACACAGCATTAACAAACACAGAGCAGAGAGACCCTCAGTATAAAACACACAGCATTAATACACACAGAGCAGAGAGACCCTCAGTAATAAACACACAGCATTAATAAACACAGAGCAGAGAGACCCTCAGTATAAAACACACAGCATTAATAAACACAGAGCAGAGAGACCCTCAGTATAAAACACACAGCATTAATACACACAGAGCAGAGAGACCCTCAGTAATAAACACACAGCATTAATAAACACAGAGCAGAGAGAACCTCAGTAATAAACACACAGCATTAATAGACACAGAGCAGAGACCCTCAATATAAAACACACAGCATTAATACACACAGAGCAGAGAGACCCTCAGTATAAAACACACAGCATTAATACACACAGAGCAGAGAGACCCTCAGTACTAAACACACAGATTTAATAAACACAGAGCAGAGAGACCCTCAGTATAAAACACACAGCATTAATACACACAGAGCAGAGAGACCCTCAGTAATAAACACACAGCATTAATAAACACAGAGCAGAGAGACCCTCAGTAGAAAACACACAGCATTAATACACACAGAGCAGAGAGACCCTCACTATAAAACACACAGCATTAATACACACAGAGCAGAGACCCTCAGTATAAAACACACAGCATTAATACACACAGAGCAGAGACCTTCAGTATAAAACACACAGCATTAATACACACAGAGCAGAGAGACCCTCAGTAGAAAACACACAGCATTAATACACACAGAGCAGAGAGACCCTCACTATAAAACACACAGCATTAATACACACAGAGCAGAGACCCTCAGTATAAAACACACAGCATTAATACACACAAGAGCAGAGAGACCCTCAGTATAAAACACACAGCATTAATAAACACAGAGCAGAGAGACCCTCAGTATAAAACACACAGCATTAATACACACAGAGCAGAGACCCTCAGTATAAAACACACAGCATTATAAACACAGAGCAGAGAGACCCTCACTATAAAACACACAGCATTAATAAACACAGAGCAGAGAGACCCTCAGTATAAAACACACAGCATTAATACACACAGAGCAGAGACCCTCAGTATAAAACACACAGCATTATAAACACAGAGCAGAGAGACCCTCACTATAAAACACACAGCATTAATACACACAGAGCAGAGAGACCCTCAGTAATAAACACACAGCATTAATAAACACAGAGCAGAGAGACTCTCAGTATGAAACACACAGCATTCATACCCACAGAGCAGAGAGACCCTCAGTATAAAACACATAGCATTAATACACACAGAGCAGAGAGAGACTCAGTAATAAACACACAGCATTAATAAACACAGAGCAGAGAGACCCTCAGTATAAAACACACAGCATTAATACACACAGAGCAGAGACCCTCTGTATAAAACACACAGCATTATAAACACACAGCAGAGACCCACACTATAAAACACACAGCATTAATGCACAGAGCAGAGAGACCCTCTGTAATAAACACACAGCATTAATAAACACAGAGCAGAGAGACCCTCAGTATAAAACACACAGCATTAATACACACAGAGCAGAGAGACCCTCAGTAATAAACACACAGCATTAATAAACACAGAGCAGAGAGACCCTCAGTATAAAACACACAGCATTAATAAACACAGAGCAGAGAGACCCTCTAGTATAAAACACACAGCTTTAATACACACAGAGCAGAGAGACCCTCAGTAATAAACACACAGCATTAATAAACACAGAGCAGAGAGAACCTCAGTAATAAACACACAGCATTAATAAACACAGAGCAGAGAGACCCTCACTAGAAAACACAGAGCATTAATACACACAGAGCAGAGAGACCCTCAGGAATAAACACGCAGCATTAATGCACAGAGCAGAGACCCTCACTATAAAACACACAGCATTAATACACACAGAGCAGAGACCTTCAGTACAAAACACACAGCATTAATACACACAGAGCAGAGAGACCCTCAGTATAAAACACACAGCATTAATAAACACAGAGCAGAGAGTCCCTCAGTGTAAAACACACAGCATTAATAAACACAGAGCAGAGAGACCCTCAGTGTAAAACACACAGCATTAATACACACAGAGCAGAGACCCTCAGGATAAAACACACAGCATTAATACACACAGAGCAGAGAACTTCAGTATAAAACACACAGCATTAATACACACAGAGCAGAGAGACCCTCAGTGTAAAACACACAGCATTAATAAACACAGAGCAGAGAGACCCTCAGCATAAAACACACAGCATTAATACACACAGAGCAGAGAGAACCTCAGTAATAAACACACAGCATTAATACACACAGAGCAGAGAGACCCTCAGTATAAAACACACAGCATTAATACACACAGCAGAGACCCTCAGTATAAAACACACAGCATTAATACTCACAGAGCAGAGACCCTCAGTATAAAACACACAGCATTAATACACACAGAGCAGAGAGAACCTCAGTAATAAACACACAGCATTAATACACACAGAGCAGAGAGACCCTCAGTATAAAACAGACAGCATTAATACACACAGAGCAGAGACCCTCAGTAAAAAACACACAGCATTAAAAAACACAGAGCAGAGAGACCCTCAGTAAAAAACACAGAGCAATAATACACACAGAGCAGAGAGACCCTCAGGAATAAACACACAGCATTAATGCGCAGAGCAGAGACCCTCACTATAAAATACACAGCATTAATACACGCACAGCTGAGAGACCCTCAGTTTAAATCACACAGCATTAATAAACACAGAGCAGAGAGACCCTCACTATAAAACACACAGCATTAATACACACAGAGCAGAGACCCTCACTATAAAATACACAGCATTAATACACACACAGCTGAGAGACCCTCAGTGTAAATCACACAGCATTAATAAACACAGAGCAGAGAGACCCTCACTATAAAACACACAGCATTAATACACACAGAGCAGAGAGACCCTCAGTGTAAATCACACAGCATTATTAAACACAGAGCAGAGACCCTCAGTATAAAACACACAGCATTAATACACACAGAGCAGAGAGAACCTCAGTAATAAACACACAGCATTAATACACACAGAGCAGAGACCCTCAATATAAAACACACAGCATTAATACACACAGAGCCGAGACCCTCAGTATAAAACACACAGCATTATAAACACAGAGCAGAGACCCACACTATAAAACACACAGCATTAATGCACAGAGCAGAGAGACCCTCTGTAATAAACACACAGCATTAACAAACACAGAGCAGAGAGACCCTCAGTATAAAACACACAGCATTAATACACACAGAGCAGAGAGACCCTCAGTAATAAACACACAGCATTAATAAACACAGAGCAGAGAGACCCTCAGTATAAAACACACAGCATTAATAAACACAGAGCAGAGAGACCCTCAGTATAAAACACACAGCATTAATACACACAGAGCAGAGAGACCCTCAGTAATAAACACACAGCATTAATAAACACAGAGCAGAGAGAACCTCAGTAATAAACACACAGCATTAATAGACACAGAGCAGAGACCCTCAATATAAAACACACAGCATTAATACACACAGAGCAGAGAGACCCTCAGTATAAAACACACAGCATTAATACACACAGAGCAGAGAGACCCTCAGTACTAAACACACAGATTTAATAAACACAGAGCAGAGAGACCCTCAGTATAAAACACACAGCATTAATACACACAGAGCAGAGAGACCCTCAGTAATAAACACACAGCATTAATAAACACAGAGCAGAGAGACCCTCAGTAGAAAACACACAGCATTAATACACACAGAGCAGAGAGACCCTCACTATAAAACACACAGCATTAATACACACAGAGCAGAGACCCTCAGTATAAAACACACAGCATTAATACACACAGAGCAGAGACCTTCAGTATAAAACACACAGCATTAATACACACAGAGCAGAGAGACCCTCAGTAGAAAACACACAGCATTAATACACACAGAGCAGAGAGACCCTCACTATAAAACACACAGCATTAATACACACAGAGCAGAGACCCTCAGTATAAAACACACAGCATTAATACACACAAGAGCAGAGAGACCCTCAGTATAAAACACACAGCATTAATAAACACAGAGCAGAGAGACCCTCAGTATAAAACACACAGCATTAATACACACAGAGCAGAGACCCTCAGTATAAAACACACAGCATTATAAACACAGAGCAGAGAGACCCTCACTATAAAACACACAGCATTAATAAACACAGAGCAGAGAGACCCTCAGTATAAAACACACAGCATTAATACACACAGAGCAGAGACCCTCAGTATAAAACACACAGCATTATAAACACAGAGCAGAGAGACCCTCACTATAAAACACACAGCATTAATACACACAGAGCAGAGAGACCCTCAGTAATAAACACACAGCATTAATAAACACAGAGCAGAGAGACTCTCAGTATGAAACACACAGCATTCATACCCACAGAGCAGAGAGACCCTCAGTATAAAACACATAGCATTAATACACACAGAGCAGAGAGAGACTCAGTAATAAACACACAGCATTAATAAACACAGAGCAGAGAGACCCTCAGTATAAAACACACAGCATTAATACACACAGAGCAGAGACCCTCTGTATAAAACACACAGCATTATAAACACACAGCAGAGACCCACACTATAAAACACACAGCATTAATGCACAGAGCAGAGAGACCCTCTGTAATAAACACACAGCATTAATAAACACAGAGCAGAGAGACCCTCAGTATAAAACACACAGCATTAATACACACAGAGCAGAGAGACCCTCAGTAATAAACACACAGCATTAATAAACACAGAGCAGAGAGACCCTCAGTATAAAACACACAGCATTAATAAACACAGAGCAGAGAGACCCTCTAGTATAAAACACACAGCTTTAATACACACAGAGCAGAGAGACCCTCAGTAATAAACACACAGCATTAATAAACACAGAGCAGAGAGAACCTCAGTAATAAACACACAGCATTAATAAACACAGAGCAGAGAGACCCTCACTAGAAAACACAGAGCATTAATACACACAGAGCAGAGAGACCCTCAGGAATAAACACGCAGCATTAATGCACAGAGCAGAGACCCTCACTATAAAACACACAGCATTAATACACACAGAGCAGAGACCTTCAGTACAAAACACACAGCATTAATACACACAGAGCAGAGAGACCCTCAGTATAAAACACACAGCATTAATAAACACAGAGCAGAGAGTCCCTCAGTGTAAAACACACAGCATTAATAAACACAGAGCAGAGAGACCCTCAGTGTAAAACACACAGCATTAATACACACAGAGCAGAGACCCTCAGGATAAAACACACAGCATTAATACACACAGAGCAGAGAACTTCAGTATAAAACACACAGCATTAATACACACAGAGCAGAGAGACCCTCAGTGTAAAACACACAGCATTAATACACACAGAGCAGAGAGACCCTCACTATAAAACACACAGCATTAATACACACAGAGCAGAGACCCTCAGTATAAAACACACAGCATTAATACACACAGAGCAGAGACCCTCAGTAAAACACACAGCATTAATACACACAGAGCAGAGTGACCCTCAGTATTAAACACACAGCATTAATACACACAGAGCAGAGACCATCAGTGTAAAACACACAGCATTAATACACACAGAGCAGAGAGACCCTCAGTATAAAACACACAGCATTAATAAACACAGAGCAGAGACACTCAGTATAAAACACACAGCATTAATAAACACAGAGCAGAGAGACCCGCAGTATAAAACACACAGCATTAATACACACAGAGCAGAGAGACCCTCAGTAATAAACACACAGCATTAACAAACACAGAGCAGAGAGACCCTCAGTAATAAACACACAGCATTAATAAACACGGAGCAGAGAGACCCTCAGTGTAAAACACACAGCATTAATACACACAGAGCTGCGAGACCCTCACTATAAAACACACAGCATTAATACACACAGAGCAGAGACCCTCTGTATAAAACACACAGCATTAATACACACAGAGCAGAGAGACCCTCAGTATAAAACACACAGCATTAATACACACAGAGCAGAGACCCTCAGTATAAAACACACAGCATTAATACACACAGAGCAGAGAGACCCTCAGTAATAAACACACAGCATTAATACACACAGAGCAGAGACCCTCAGTATAAAACACACAGCATTAATACACACAGAGCAGAGAGACCCTCAGTATAAAACACACAGCATTAATACACAAAGAGCAGAGACCCTCAGTATAAAACACACAGCATTAATACACACAGAGCAGAGACCCTTAGTATAAAACACACAGCATTAATACACACAGAGCAGAGAGACCCTCAGTATAAAACACACAGCATTAATGCACAGAGCAGAGAGACCCTCACTATAAAACACACAGCATTAATACTCACAGAGCAGAGACCCTCAGTATAAAACACACAGCATTAATACACACAGAGCAGAGAGAACCTCAGTAATAAACACACAGCATTAATACACACAGAGCAGAGAGACCCTCACTATAAAACACACAGCATTAATAAACACAGAGCAGAGAGACCCTCACTAGAAAACACAGAGCAATAATACACACAGAGCAGAGAGACCCTCAGGAATAAACACACAGCATTAATGCGCAGAGCAGAGACCCTCACTATAAAACACACAGCATTAATACACACACAGCAGAGAGACCCTCAGTGTAAATCACACAGCATTAATAAACACAGAGCAGAGAGACCCTCAGTATAAAACACACAGCATTAATACACACAGAGCAGAGAGAACCTCAGTAATAAACACACAGCATTAATACACACAGAGCAGAGAGACCCTCAGTATAAAACACACAGCATTAATACACACAGCAGAGACCCTCAGTATAAAACACACAGCATTAATACTCACAGAGCAGAGACCCTCAGTATAAAACACACAGCATTAATACACACAGAGCAGAGAACCTCAGTAATAAACACACAGCATTAATACACACAGAGCAGAGAGACCCTCAGTATAAAACAGACAGCATTAATACACACAGAGCAGAGAGACCCTCAGTAAAAAACACACAGCATTAAAAAACACAGAGCAGAGAGACCCTCAGTAAAAAACACAGAGCAATAATACACACAGGGCAGAGAGACCCTCAGGAATAAACACACAGCATTAATGCGCAGAGCAGAGACCCTCACTATAAAATACACAGCATTAATACACACACAGCTGAGAGACCCTCAGTGTAAATCACACAGCATTAATAAACACAGAGCAGAGACCCTCAGTATAAAACACACAGCATTAATACACACAGAGCAGAGAGAACCTCAGTAATAAACACACAGCATTAATACACACAGAGCAGAGACCCTCAATATAAAACAGACAGCATTAATACACACAGAGCAGAGTCCCTCAGCATAAAACACACAGCATTAATACACACAGAGCAGAGACCCTCACTATAAAACACACAGCATTAATACACACAGAGCAGAGACCCTCAGTATAAAACACACAGCATTAATACACACAGAGCAGAGACCCTCAGTATAAAACACACAGCATTAAAAAACACAGAGCAGAGACCCTCAGTATAAAGCACACAGCATTAATACACACAGAGCAGAGACCCTCAGTATAAAACACACAGCATTAAAAAACACAGAGCAGAGACCCTCAGTATAAAGCACACAGCATTAATACACACAGAGCAGAGTCCCTCAGCATAAAACACACAGCATTAATACACATAGAGCAGAGAGACCTTCAGTATAAAACACACAGCATTAATAAACACAGAGCAGAGACCCTCAGTAATAAACACACAGCATTAATAAACACAGAGCAGAGACCCTCAGTATAAAACACACAGCATTAAAAAACACAGAGCAGAGACCCTCAGTATAAAGCACACAGCATTAATACACACAGAGCAGAGACCCTCAGTATAAAACACACAGCATTAATACACACAGAGCAGAGAGACCCTCAGTATAAAACACACAGCATTAATACACAAAGAGCAGAGACCCTCAGTATAAAACACATAGCATTAATACACACAGAGCAGAGACCCTCAGTATAAAACACACAGCATTAATACACACAGAGCAGAGAGACCCTCAGTATAAAACACACAGCATCAATACACACAGCAGAGACCCTCAGTATAAAACACATAGCATTAATACACACAGAGCAGAGACCCTCAGTATAAAACACACAGCATTAATACTCACAGAGCAGAGACCCTCAGTATAAAACACACAGCATTAATACACACAGAGCAGAGAGAACCTCAGTAATAAACACACAGCATTAATACACACAGAGCAGAGACCCTCAGAAGAAAACACACAGCATTAATACACACAGAGCAGAGAGACCCTCACTAGAAAACACAGTGCAATAATACACACAGAGCAAAGAGACCCTCAGGAATAAACACACAGCATTAATGCGCAGAGCAGCGACCCTCACTATAAAACACACAGCATTAATACACACACAGCAGAGAGACCCTCAGTGTAAATCACACAGCATTAATAAACACAGAGCAGAGAGACCCTCAGTATAAAACACACAGCATTAAAAAACACAGAGCAGAGACCCTCAGTATAAAACACACAGCATTAATACACACAGAGCAGAGACCCTCAGTATAAAACACACAGCATTAATACACACACAGCAGAGAGACCCTCACTATAAAACACACAGCATTAATACACACAGAGCAGAGACCCTCAGTATAAAACACACAGCATTAATACACACAGAGCAGAGAGACCCTCACTATAAAACACACAGCATTAATACACACAGAGCAGAGACCCTCAGTATAAAACACACAGCATTAATACACACAGAGCAGAGACCCTCAGTATAAAACACACAGCATTAAAAAACACAGAGCAGAGACCCTCAGTATAAAGCACACAGCATTAATACACACAGAGCAGAGACCCTCAGTATAAAACACACAGCATTAAAAAACACAGAGCAGAGACCCTCAATATAAAGCACACAGCATTAATACACACAGAGCAGAGTCCCTCAGCATAAAACACACAGCATTAATACACATAGAGCAGAGAGACCTTCAGTATAAAACACACAGCATTAATAAACACAGAGCAGAGACCCTCAGTAATAAACACACAGCATTAATAAACACAGAGCAGAGACCCTCAGTATAAAACACACAGCATTAAAAAACACAGAGCAGAGACCCTCAGTATAAAGCACACAGCATTAATACACACAGAGCAGAGACCCTCAGTATAAAACACACAGCATTGATACACACAGAGCAGAGAGACCCTCAGTATGAAACACACAGCATTAATACACAAAGAGCAGAGACCCTCAGTATAAAACACATAGCATTAATACACACAGAGCAGAGACCCTCAGTATAAAACACACAGCATTAATACACACAGAGCAGAGAGACCCTCAGTATAAAACACACAGCATTAATACACACAGCAGAGACCCTCAGTATAAAACACATAGCATTAATACACACAGAGCAGAGACCCTCAGTATAAAACACACAGCATTAATACTCACAGAGCAGAGACCCTCAGTATAAAACACACAGCATTAATACACACAGAGCAGAGAGAACCTCAGTAATAAACACACAGCATTAATACACACAGAGCAGAGACACTCAGTATAAAACACACAGCATTAATACACACAGAGCAGAGAGACCCTCACTAGAAAACACAGAGCAATAATACACACAGAGCAAAGAGACCCTCAGGAATAAACACACAGCATTAATGCGCAGAGCAGAGACCCTCACTATAAAACACACAGCATTAATACACACAGAGCAGAGACCCTCAGTATAAAACACACAGCATTATAAACACAGAGCAGAGAGACCCTCAGTATAAAACACACAGCATTAATACACACTGAGCAGAGAGACCCTCAGTATAAAACACACAGCATTAAAACACACACAGCAGAGAGACCCTCACTATAAAACACACAGCATTAATACACACAGAGCAAAGTCCCTCAGTCTAAAACACACAGCATTAATACACACAGAGCAGAGAGACCCTCAGTATAAAACACACAGCATTAATACACACAGAGCAGAGACCCTCAGTATAAAACACACAGCATTAATACACATAGAGCAGAGAGACCCTCAGTATAAAACACACAGCATTAATAAACACAGAGCAGAGACTCTCAGTAATAAACACACAGCATTTATTAACACAGAGCAGAGACCCTCAGTATAAAACACACGGCATTAAAAAACACAGAGCAGAGACCCTCAGTATAAAGCACACAGCATTAATACACACAGAGCAGAGACCCTCAGTATAAAACACACAGCATTAATACACACAGAGCAGAGAGACCCTCAGTATAAAACACACAGCATTAATACACAAAGAGCAGAGACCCTCAGTATAAAACACACAGCATTCATACACACAGAGCAGAGACCCTCAGTATAAAACACACAGCATTAATACACACAGAGCAGAGACCCTCAGTATAAAACACACAGCATTAATACACACAGAGCAGAGAGACCCTCAGTATAAAACACAAAGCATTAATACACAAAGAGCAGAGACCCTCAGTATAAAACACACAGCATTAATACACACAGCAGAGACCCTCAGTATAAAACTCACAGCATTAATACACACAGAGCAGAGACCCTCAGTATAAAACACACAGCATTAATACACACAGAGCAGAGAGACCCTCAGTATAAAACACACAGCATTAATACACAAAGAGCAGAGACCTTCAGTATAAAACACACAGCATTAATACACACAGAGCAGAGACCCTTAGTATAAAACACACAGCATTAATACACACAGAGCAGAGAGACCCTCAGTATAAAACACACAGCATTAATGCACAGAGCAGAGAGACCCTCACTATAAAACACACAGCATTAATACTCACAGAGCAGAGACCCTCAGTATAAAACACACAGCATTAATACACACAGAGCAGAGAGAACCTCAGTAATAAACACACAGCATTAATACACACAGAGCAGAGAGACCCTCACTATAAAACACACAGCATTAATAAACACAGAGCAGAGAGACCCTCACTAGAAAACACAGAGCAATAATACACACAGAGCAGAGAGACCCTCAGGAATAAACACACAGCATTAATGCGCAGAGCAGAGACCCTCACTATAAAACACACAGCATTAATACACACACAGCAGAGAGACCCTCAGTGTAAATCACACAGCATTAATAAACACAGAGCAGAGAGACCCTCAGTATAAAACACACAGCATTAATACACACAGAGCAGAGAGAACCTCAGTAATAAACACACAGCATTAATACACACAGAGCAGAGAGACCCTCAGTATAAAACACACAGCATTAATACACACAGCAGAGAGCCTCAGTATAAAACACACAGCATTAATACTCACAGAGCAGAGACCCTCAGTATAAAACACACAGCATTAATACACACAGAGCAGAGAGACCCTCAGTATAAAACAGACAGCATTAATACACACAGAGCAGAGAGACCCTCAGTAAAAAACACACAGCATTAAAAAACACAGAGCAGAGAGACCCTCAGTAAAAAACACAGAGCAATAATACACACAGAGCAGAGAGACCCTCAGGAATAAACACACAGCATTAATGCGCAGAGCAGAGACCCTCACTATAAAACACACAGCATTAATACACACACAGCTGAGAGACCCTCAGTATAAAACACACAGCATTAATACACACAGAGCAGAGAGAACCTCAGTAATAAACACACAGCATTAATACACACAGAGCAGAGACCCTCAATATAAAACAGACAGCATTAATACACACAGAGCAGAGTCCCTCAGCATAAAACACACAGCATTAATACACACAGAGCAGAGAGACCCTCACTATAAAACACACAGCATTAATACACACAGAGCAGAGACCCTCAGTATAAAACACACAGCATTAATACACACAGAGCAGAGACCCTCAGTATAAAACACACAGCATTAAAAAACACAGAGCAGAGACCCTCAGTATAAAGCACACAGCATTAATACACACAGAGCAGAGACCCTCAGTATAAAACACACAGCATTAAAAAACACAGAGCAGAGACCCTCAGTATAAAGCACACAGCATTAATACACACAGAGCAGAGTCCCTCAGCATAAAACACACAGCATTAATACACATAGAGCAGAGAGACCTTCAGTATAAAACACACAGCATTAATAAACACAGAGCAGAGACCCTCAGTAATAAACACACAGCATTAATGAACACAGAGCAGAGACCCTCAGTATAAAACACACAGCATTAAAAAACACAGAGCAGAGACCCTCAGTATAAAGCACACAGCATTAATACACACAGAGCAGAGACCCTCAGTATAAAACACACAGCATTAATACACACAGAGCAGAGAGACCCTCAGTATAAAACACACAGCATTAATACACAAAGAGCAGAGACCCTCAGTATAAAACACATAGCATTAATACACACAGAGCAGAGACCCTCAGTATAAAACACACAGCATTAATACACACAGAGCAGAGAGACCCTCAGTATAAAACACACAGCATTAATACACACAGCAGAGACCCTCAGTATAAAACACATAGCATTAATACACACAGAGCAGAGACCCTCAGTATAAAACACAAAGCATTAATACTCACAGAGCAGAGACCCTCAGTATAAAACACACAGCATTAATACACACAGAGCAGAGAGAACCTCAGTAATAAACACACAGCATTAATACACACAGAGCAGAGACCCTCAGTATAAAACACACAGCATTAATACACACAGAGCAGAGAGACCCTCACTAGAAAACACAGAGCAATAATACACACAGAGCAAAGAGACCCTCAGGAATAAACACACAGCATTAATGCGCAGAGCAGAGACCCTCAGTATAAAACACACAGCATTAATACACACAGAGCAGAGAGAACCTCAGTAATAAACACACAGCATTAATACACACAGAGCAGAGACCCTCAATATAAAACAGACAGCATTAATACACACAGAGCAGAGTCCCTCAGCATAAAACACACAGCATTAATACACACAGAGCAGAGAGACCCTCACTATAAAACACACAGCATTAATACACACAGAGCAGAGACCCTCAGTATAAAACACACAGCATTAAAAAACACAGAGCAGAGACCCTCAGTATAAAGCACACAGCATTAATACACACAGAGCAGAGACCCTCAGTATAAAACACACAGCATTAATAAACACAGAGCAGAGAGACCCTCACTAGAAAACACAGAGCAATAATACACACAGAGCAAAGAGACCCTCAGGAATAAACACACAGCATTAATGCGCAGAGCAGAGACCCTCAGTATAAAACACGCAGCATTAATACACACAGAGCAGAGAGAACCTCAGTAATAAACACACAGCATTAATACACACAGAGCAGAGAGACCCACAGGAATAAACACACAGCATTAATGCACAGAGCGGAGACCCTCACTATAAAACACACAGCATTAATACACACACAGCAGAGAGACCCTCAGTGTAAATCACTCAGCATTAATAAACACAGAGCAGAGACCCTCAGTATAAAACACACAGCATTAATACACATAGAGCAGAGAGACCCTCAGTATAAAACACACAGCATTAAAAAACACAGAGCAGAGACCCTCAGTATAAAACACACAGCATTAATACACACAGAGCAGAGACCATCAGTATAAAACGCACAGCATTAATACACACACAGCAGAGAGACCCTCACTATAAAACACACAGCATTAATACACACAGAGCAGAGACACTCAGTATAAAACACACAGCATTAATACACATAGAGCAGAGAGACCCTCAGTATAAAACACACAGCATTAATACACACAGAGCAGAGAGACCCTCAGTATAAAACACACAGCATTAATACACACACAGCAGAGAGACCCTCAGTATAAAACACACAGCATTAATACACACAGAGCAGAGACCCTCAGTATAAAACACACAGCATTAATACACACAGAGCAGAGAGACCCTCACTATAAAACACACAGCATTAATACACATAGAGCAGAGAGACCCTCAGTATAAAACACACAGCATTAATAAACACAGAGCAGAGACCCTCAGTAATAAACACACAGCATTAATAAACACAGAGCAGAGACCCTCAGTATAAAACACACAGCATTAATAAACACAGAGCAGAGACCCTCAGTATAAAACACACAGCATTAATATACACAGAGCAGAGAGACCCTCAGTATAAAACACACAGCATTAATAAACACAGAGCAGAGACCCTCAGTATAAAACACACAGCATTATAAACACAGAGCAGAGAGACCCTCAGTATAAAACACACAGCATTAATACACACTGAGCAGAGAGACCCTCAGTATAAAACACACAGCATTAAAACACACACAGCAGAGAGACCCTCACTATAAAACACACAGCATTAATACACACAGAGCAAAGTCCCTCAGTCTAAAACACACAGCATTAATACACACAGAGCAGAGAGACCCTCAGTATAAAACACACAGCATTAATACACACAGAGCAGAGACCCTCAGTATAAAACACACAGCATTAATACACATAGAGCAGAGAGACCCTCAGTATAAAACACACAGCATTAATAAACACAGAGCAGAGACTCTCAGTAATAAACACACAGCATTTATAAAAACAGAGCAGAGACCCTCAGTATAAAACACACGGCATTAAAAAACACAGAGCAGAGACCCTCAGTATAAAGCACACAGCATTAATACACACAGAGCAGAGACCCTCAGTATAAAACACACAGCATTAATACACACAGAGCAGAGAGACCCTCAGTATAAAACACACAGCATTAATACACAAAGAGCAGAGACCCTCAGTATAAAACACACAGCATTCATACACACAGAGCAGAGACCCTCAGTATAAAACACACAGCATTAATACACACAGAGCAGAGACCCTCAGTATAAAACACACAGCATTAATACACACAGAGCAGAGAGACCCTCAGTATAAAACACAAAGCATTAATACACAAAGAGCAGAGACCCTCAGTATAAAACACACAGCATTAATACACACAGCAGAGACCCTCAGTATAAAACTCACAGCATTAATACACACAGAGCAGAGACCCTCAGTATAAAACACACAGCATTAATACACACAGAGCAGAGAGACCCTCAGTATAAAACACACAGCATTAATACACAAAGAGCAGAGACCCTCAGTATAAAACACACAGCATTAATACACACAGAGCAGAGAGACCCTCAGTATAAAACACACAGCATTAATACACAAAGAGCAGAGACCCTCAGTATAAAACACACAGCATTAATACACACAGAGCAGAGAGACCCTCAGTATAAAACACACAGCATTAATACACAAAGAGCAGAGACCCTTAGTATAAAACACACAGCATTAATACACACAGAGCAGAGAGACCCTCAGTATAAAACACACAGCATTAATGCACAGAGCAGAGAGACCCTCACTATAAAACACACAGCATTAATACTCACAGAGCAGAGACCCTCAGTATAAAACACCCAGCATTAATACACACAGAGCTGAGAGAACCTCAGTAATAAACACACAGCATTAATACACACAGAGCAGAGAGACCCTCACTATAAAACACACAGCATTAATAAACACAGAGCAGAGAGACCCTCACTAGAAAACACAGAGCAATAATACACACAGAGCAGAGAGACCCTCAGGAATAAACACACAGCATTAATGCGCAGAGCAGAGACCCTCACTATAAAACACACAGCATTAATACACACACAGCAGAGAGACCCTCAGTGTAAATCACACAGCATTAATAAACACAGAGCAGAGAGACCCTCAGTATAAAACACACAGCATTAATACACACAGAGCAGAGAGAACCTCAGTAATAAACACACAGCATTAATACACACAGAGCAGAGAGACCCTCAGTATAAAACACACAGCATTAATACACACAGCAGAGAGCCTCAGTATAAAACACACAGCATTAATACTCACAGAGCAGAGACCCTCAGTATAAAACACACAGCATTAATACACACAGAGCAGAGAGACCCTCAGTATAAAACAGACAGCATTAATACACACAGAGCAGAGAGACCCTCAGTAAAAAACACACAGCATTAAAAAACACAGAGCAGAGAGGCCCTCAGTAAAAAACACAGAGCAATAATACACACAGAGCAGAGAGACCCTCAGGAATAAACACACAGCATTAATGCGCAGAGCAGAGACCCTCACTATAAAACACACAGCATTAATACACACACAGCTGAGAGACCCTCAGTGTAAATCACACAGCATTAATAAACACAGAGCAGAGACCCTCAGTATAAAACACACAGCATTAATACACACAGAGCAGAGAGAACCTCAGTAATAAACACACAGCATTAATACACACAGAGCAGAGACCCTCAATATAAAACAGACAGCATTAATACACACAGAGCAGAGTCCCTCAGCATAAAACACACAGCATTAATACACACAGAGCAGAGAGACCCTCACTATAAAACACACAGCATTAATACACACAGAGCAGAGACCCTCAGTATAAAACACACAGCATTAATACACACAGAGCAGAGACCCTCAGTATAAAACACACAGCATTAAAAAACACAGAGCAGAGACCCTCAGTATAAAGCACACAGCATTAATACACACAGAGCAGAGACCCTCAGTATAAAACACACAGCATTAAAAAACACAGAGCAGAGACCCTCAGTATAAAGCACACAGCATTAATACACACAGAGCAGAGTCCCTCAGCATAAAACACACAGCATTAATACACATAGAGCAGAGAGACCTTCAGTATAAAACACACAGCATTAATAAACACAGAGCAGAGACCCTCAGTAATAAACACACAGCATTAATAAACACAGAGCAGAGACCCTCAGTATAAAACACACAGCATTAAAAAACACAGAGCAGAGACCCTCAGTATAAAGCACACAGCATTAATACACACAGAGCAGAGACCCTCAGTATAAAACACACAGCATTAATACACACAGAGCAGAGAGACCCTCAGTATAAAACACACAGCATTAATACACAAAGAGCAGAGACCCTCAGTATAAAACACATAGCATTAATACACACAGAGCAGAGACCCTCAGTATAAAACACACAGCATTAATACACACAGAGCAGAGAGACCCTCAGTATAAAACACACAGCATTAATACACACAGCAGAGACCCTCAGTATAAAACACATAGCATTAATACACACAGAGCAGAGACCCTCAGTATAAAACACACAGCATTAATACTCACAGAGCAGAGACCCTCAGTATAAAACACACAGCATTAATACACACAGAGCAGAGAGAACCTCAGTAATAAACACACAGCATTACAGCATTAATGCACACAGAGCAGAGACCCTCAGTATAAAACACACAGCATTAATACACACAGAGCAGAGAGACCCTCACTAGAAAACACAGAGCAATAATACACACAGAGCAAAGAGACCCTCAGGAATAAACTCACAGCATTAATGCGCAGAGCAGAGACCCTCAGTATAAAACACACAGCATTAATACACACAGAGCAGAGAGAACCTCAGTAATAAACACACAGCATTAATACACACAGAGCAGAGTCCCTCAGCATAAAACACACAGCATTAATACACAAAGAGCAGAGAGACCCTCACTATAAAACACACAGCATTAATACACACAGAGCAGAGACCCTCAGTATAAAACACACAGCATTAATACACACAGAGCAGAGACCCTCAGTATAAAACACACAGCATTAAAAAACACAGAGCAGAGACCCTCAGTATAAAGCACACAGCATTAATACACACAGAGCAGAGACCCTCAGTATAAAACACACAGCATTAATAAACACAGAGCAGAGAGACCCTCACTAGAAAACACAGAGCAATAATACACACAGAGCAAAGAGACCCTCAGGAATAAACACACAGCATTAATGCGCAGAGCAGAGACCCTCAGTATAAAACACGCAGCATTAATACACACAGAGCAGAGAGAACCTCAGTAATAAACACACAGCATTAATACACACAGAGCAGAGAGACCCTCAGGAATAAACACACAGCATTAATGCACAGAGCGGAGACCCTCACTATAAAACACAGAGCATTTATACACACACAGCAGAGAGACCCTCAGTGTAAATCACTCAGCATTAATAAACACAGAGCAGAGACCCTCAGTATAAAACACACAGCATTAATACACATAGAGCAGAGAGACCCTCAGTATAAAACACACAGCATTAAAAAACACAGAGCAGAGACCCTCAGTATAAAACACACAGCATTAATACACACAGAGCAGAGACCCTCAGTATAAAACACACAGCATTAATACACACACAGCAGAGAGACCCTCACTATAAAACACACAGCATTAATACACACAGAGCAGAGACAATCAGTATAAAACACACAGCATTAATACACATAGAGCAGAGAGACCCTCAGTATAAAACACACAGCATTAATACACACAGAGCAGAGAGACCCTCAGTATAAAACACACAGCATTAATACACACAGAGCAGAGACCCTCAGTATAAAACACACAGCATTAAAAAACACAGAGCAGAGACCCTCAGTATAAAGCAC
Organism: Heterodontus francisci; assembly: GCF_036365525.1. Classification (NCBI taxonomy): domain Eukaryota; kingdom Metazoa; phylum Chordata; class Chondrichthyes; order Heterodontiformes; family Heterodontidae; genus Heterodontus; species Heterodontus francisci. The sequence goes on along the minus strand of NW_027141857.1, from coordinate 96,972 downwards.
ACAGCATTAATACACACAGAGCAGAGACCCTCAGTATAAAACACACAGCATTAAAAAACACAGAGCAGAGACCCTCAGTATAAAGCACACAGCATTAATACACACAGAGCAGAGTCCCTCAGCATAAAACACACAGCATTAATACACATAGAGCAGAGAGACCTTCAGTATAAAACACACAGCATTAATAAACACAGAGCAGAGACCCTCAGTAATAAACACACAGCATTAATAAACACAGAGCAGAGACCCTCAGTATAAAACACACAGCATTAAAAAACACAGAGCAGAGACCCTCAGTATAAAGCACACAGCATTAATACACACAGAGCAGAGACCCTCAGTATAAAACACACAGCATTAATACACACAGAGCAGAGAGACCCTCAGTATAAAACACACAGCATTAATACACAAAGAGCAGAGACCCTCAGTATAAAACACATAGCATTAATACACACAGAGCAGAGACCCTCAGTATAAAACACACAGCATTAATACACACAGAGCAGAGAGACCCTCAGTATAAAACACACAGCATTAATACACACAGCAGAGACCCTCAGTATAAAACACATAGCATTAATACACACAGAGCAGAGACCCTCAGTATAAAACACACAGCATTAATACTCACAGAGCAGAGACCCTCAGTATAAAACACACAGCATTAATACACACAGAGCAGAGAGAACCTCAGTAATAAACACACAGCATTAATACACACAGAGCAGAGACCCTCAGTATAAAACACACAGCATTAATACACACAGAGCAGAGAGACCCTCACTAGAAAACACAGAGCAATAATACACACAGAGCAAAGAGACCCTCAGGAATAAACTCACAGCATTAATGCGCAGAGCAGAGACCCTCAGTATAAAACACACAGCATTAATACACACAGAGCAGAGAGAACCTCAGTAATAAACACACAGCATTAATACACACAGAGCAGAGTCCCTCAGCATAAAACACACAGCATTAATACACAAAGAGCAGAGAGACCCTCACTATAAAACACACAGCATTAATACACACAGAGCAGAGACCCTCAGTATAAAACACACAGCATTAATACACACAGAGCAGAGACCCTCAGTATAAAACACACAGCATTAAAAAACACAGAGCAGAGACCCTCAGTATAAAGCACACAGCATTAATACACACAGAGCAGAGACCCTCAGTATAAAACACACAGCATTAATAAACACAGAGCAGAGAGACCCTCACTAGAAAACACAGAGCAATAATACACACAGAGCAAAGAGACCCTCAGGAATAAACACACAGCATTAATGCGCAGAGCAGAGACCCTCAGTATAAAACACGCAGCATTAATACACACAGAGCAGAGAGAACCTCAGTAATAAACACACAGCATTAATACACACAGAGCAGAGAGACCCTCAGGAATAAACACACAGCATTAATGCACAGAGCGGAGACCCTCACTATAAAACACAGAGCATTTATACACACACAGCAGAGAGACCCTCAGTGTAAATCACTCAGCATTAATAAACACAGAGCAGAGACCCTCAGTATAAAACACACAGCATTAATACACACAGAGCAGAGAGAACCTCAGTAATAAACACACAGCATTAATACACACAGAGCAGAGACCCTCAATATAAAACAGACAGCATTAATACACACAGAGCAGAGTCCCTCAGCATAAAACACACAGCATTAATACACACAGAGCAGAGAGACCCTCACTATAAAACACACAGCATTAATACACACAGAGCAGAGACCCTCAGTATAAAACACACAGCATTAATACACACAGAGCAGAGACCCTCAGTATAAAACACACAGCATTAAAAAACACAGAGCAGAGACCCTCAGTATAAAGCACACAGCATTAATACACACAGAGCAGAGACCCTCAGTATAAAACACACAGCATTAAAAAACACAGAGCAGAGACCCTCAGTATAAAGCACACAGCATTAATACACACAGAGCAGAGTCCCTCAGCATAAAACACACAGCATTAATACACATAGAGCAGAGAGACCTTCAGTATAAAACACACAGCATTAATAAACACAGAGCAGAGACCCTCAGTAATAAACACACAGCATTAATAAACACAGAGCAGAGACCCTCAGTATAAAACACACAGCATTAAAAAACACAGAGCAGAGACCCTCAGTATAAAGCACACAGCATTAATACACACAGAGCAGAGACCCTCAGTATAAAACACACAGCATTAATACACACAGAGCAGAGAGACCCTCAGTATAAAACACACAGCATTAATACACAAAGAGCAGAGACCCTCAGTATAAAACACATAGCATTAATACACACAGAGCAGAGACCCTCAGTATAAAACACACAGCATTAATACACACAGAGCAGAGAGACCCTCAGTATAAAACACACAGCATTAATACACACAGCAGAGACCCTCAGTATAAAACACATAGCATTAATACACACAGAGCAGAGACCCTCAGTATAAAACACACAGCATTAATACTCACAGAGCAGAGACCCTCAGTATAAAACACACAGCATTAATACACACAGAGCAGAGAGAACCTCAGTAATAAACACACAGCATTACAGCATTAATGCACACAGAGCAGAGACCCTCAGTATAAAACACACAGCATTAATACACACAGAGCAGAGAGACCCTCACTAGAAAACACAGAGCAATAATACACACAGAGCAAAGAGACCCTCAGGAATAAACTCACAGCATTAATGCGCAGAGCAGAGACCCTCAGTATAAAACACACAGCATTAATACACACAGAGCAGAGAGAACCTCAGTAATAAACACACAGCATTAATACACACAGAGCAGAGTCCCTCAGCATAAAACACACAGCATTAATACACAAAGAGCAGAGAGACCCTCACTATAAAACACACAGCATTAATACACACAGAGCAGAGACCCTCAGTATAAAACACACAGCATTAATACACACAGAGCAGAGACCCTCAGTATAAAACACACAGCATTAAAAAACACAGAGCAGAGACCCTCAGTATAAAGCACACAGCATTAATACACACAGAGCAGAGACCCTCAGTATAAAACACACAGCATTAATAAACACAGAGCAGAGAGACCCTCACTAGAAAACACAGAGCAATAATACACACAGAGCAAAGAGACCCTCAGGAATAAACACACAGCATTAATGCGCAGAGCAGAGACCCTCAGTATAAAACACGCAGCATTAATACACACAGAGCAGAGAGAACCTCAGTAATAAACACACAGCATTAATACACACAGAGCAGAGAGACCCTCAGGAATAAACACACAGCATTAATGCACAGAGCGGAGACCCTCACTATAAAACACAGAGCATTTATACACACACAGCAGAGAGACCCTCAGTGTAAATCACTCAGCATTAATAAACACAGAGCAGAGACCCTCAGTATAAAACACACAGCATTAATACACATAGAGCAGAGAGACCCTCAGTATAAAACACACAGCATTAAAAAACACAGAGCAGAGACCCTCAGTATAAAACACACAGCATTAATACACACAGAGCAGAGACCCTCAGTATAAAACACACAGCATTAATACACACACAGCAGAGAGACCCTCACTATAAAACACACAGCATTAATACACACAGAGCAGAGACAATCAGTATAAAACACACAGCATTAATACACATAGAGCAGAGAGACCCTCAGTATAAAACACACAGCATTAATACACACAGAGCAGAGAGACCCTCAGTATAAAACACACAGCATTAATACACACAGAGCAGAGACCCTCAGTATAAAACACACAGCATTAAAAAACACAGAGCAGAGACCCTCAGTATAAAGCACACAGCATTAATACACACAGAGCAGAGACCCTCAGTATAAAACACACAGCATTAAAAAACACAGAGCAGAGACCCTCAGTATAAAGCACACAGCATTAATACACACAGAGCAGAGTCCCTCAGCATAAAACACACAGCATTAATACACATAGAGCAGAGAGACCTTCAGTATAAAACACACAGCATTAATAAACACAGAGCAGAGACCCTCAGTAATAAACACACAGCATTAATAAACACAGAGCAGAGACCCTCAGTATAAAACACACAGCATTAAAAAACACAGAGCAGAGACCCTCAGTATAAAGCACACAGCATTAATACACACAGAGCAGAGACCCTCAGTATAAAACACACAGCATTAATACACACAGAGCAGAGAGACCCTCAGTATAAAACACACAGCATTAATACACAAAGAGCAGAGACCCTCAGTATAAAACACATAGCATTAATACACACAGAGCAGAGACCCTCAGTATAAAACACACAGCATTAATACACACAGAGCAGAGAGACCCTCAGTATAAAACACACAGCATTAATACACACAGCAGAGACCCTCAGTATAAAACACATAGCATTAATACACACAGAGCAGAGACCCTCAGTATAAAACACACAGCATTAATACTCACAGAGCAGAGACCCTCAGTATAAAACACACAGCATTAATACACACAGAGCAGAGAGAACCTCAGTAATAAACACACAGCATTAATACACACAGAGCAGAGACCCTCAGTATAAAACACACAGCATTAATACACACAGAGCAGAGAGACCCTCACTAGAAAACACAGAGCAATAATACACACAGAGCAAAGAGACCCTCAGGAATAAACTCACAGCATTAATGCGCAGAGCAGAGACCCTCAGTATAAAACACACAGCATTAATACACACAGAGCAGAGAGAACCTCAGTAATAAACACACAGCATTAATACACACAGAGCAGAGTCCCTCAGCATAAAACACACAGCATTAATACACAAAGAGCAGAGAGACCCTCACTATAAAACACACAGCATTAATACACACAGAGCAGAGACCCTCAGTATAAAACACACAGCATTAATACACACAGAGCAGAGACCCTCAGTATAAAACACACAGCATTAAAAAACACAGAGCAGAGACCCTCAGTATAAAGCACACAGCATTAATACACACAGAGCAGAGACCCTCAGTATAAAACACACAGCATTAATAAACACAGAGCAGAGAGACCCTCACTAGAAAACACAGAGCAATAATACACACAGAGCAAAGAGACCCTCAGGAATAAACACACAGCATTAATGCGCAGAGCAGAGACCCTCAGTATAAAACACGCAGCATTAATACACACAGAGCAGAGAGAACCTCAGTAATAAACACACAGCATTAATACACACAGAGCAGAGAGACCCTCAGGAATAAACACACAGCATTAATGCACAGAGCGGAGACCCTCACTATAAAACACAGAGCATTTATACACACACAGCAGAGAGACCCTCAGTGTAAATCACTCAGCATTAATAAACACAGAGCAGAGACCCTCAGTATAAAACACACAGCATTAATACACATAGAGCAGAGAGACCCTCAGTATAAAACACACAGCATTAAAAAACACAGAGCAGAGACCCTCAGTATAAAACACACAGCATTAATACACACAGAGCAGAGACCCTCAGTATAAAACACACAGCATTAATACACACACAGCAGAGAGACCCTCACTATAAAACACACAGCATTAATACACACAGAGCAGAGACAATCAGTATAAAACACACAGCATTAATACACATAGAGCAGAGAGACCCTCAGTATAAAACACACAGCATTAATACACACAGAGCAGAGAGACCCTCAGTATAAAACACACAGCATTAATACACACACAGCAGAGAGACCCTCAGTATAAAACACACAGCATTAATACACACAGAGCAGAGACCCTCAGTATAAAACACACAGCATTAATACACACAGAGCAGAGAGACCCTCACTATAAAACACACAGCATTAATACACATAGAGCAGAGAGACCCTCAGTATAAAACACACAGCATTAATAAACACAGAGCAGAGACCCTCAGTAATAAACACACAGCATTAATAAACACAGAGCAGAGACCCTCAGTATAAAACACACAGCATTAATAAACACAGAGCAGAGACCCTCAGTATAAAACACACAGCATTAATATACACAGAGCAGAGAGACACTCAGTATAAAACACACAGCATTAATAAACACAGAGCAGAGACCCTCAGTATAAAACACAGAGCATTAATACACACAGAGCAGAGAGACCCTCACTATTAAAAACACAGCATTAATACACACAGAGCAGAGACCCTCAGTATAAAACACAGAGCATTAATAAACACAGAGCAGAGACCCTCAGTATAAAACACACAGCATTAATACACACAAAGCAGAGATCCTCAGTATAAAACACACAGCATTAAAACACACAGAGCAGAGAGACCCTCAGTGTAAATCACACAGCATTAATACACACAGAGCAGAGAGACCCTCAGTAATAAAGACACAGCATTAATACACAAAGAGCAGAGACCCTCAGTATAAAACACATAGCATTAATACACACAGAGCAGAGACCCTCAGTATAAAACACACAGCATTAATACACACAGAGCAGAGAGACCCTCAGTATAAAACACACAGCATTAATACACACAGCAGAGACCCTCAGTATAAAACACATAGCATTAATACACACAGAGCAGAGACCCTCAGTATAAAACACACAGCATTAATACTCACAGAGCAGAGACCCTCTGTATAAAACACACAGCATTAATACACACAGAGCAGAGAGAACCTCAGTAATAAACACACAGCATTAATACACACAGAGCAGAGACCCTCAGTATAAAACACACAGCATTAATACACACAGAGCAGAGAGACCCTCACTAGAAAACACAGAGCAATAATACACAAAGATCAAAGAGACCCTCAGGAATAAACACACAGCATTAATGCGCAGAGCAGAGACCTTCAGTATAAAACACACAGCATTAATACACACAGAGCAGAGAGAACCTCAGTAATAAACACACAGCATTAATACACACAGAGCAGAGACCCTCAATATAAAACAGACAGCATTAATACACACAGAGCAGAGTCCCTCAGCATAAAACACACAGCATTAATACACACAGAGCAGAGAGACCCTCACTATAAAACACACAGCATTAATACACACAGAGCAGAGACCCTCAGTATAAAACACACAGCATTAATACACACAGAGCAGAGACCCTCAGTATAAAATACACAGCATTAAAAAACACAGAGCAGAGACCCTCAGTATAAAGCACACAGCATTAATACACACAGAGCAGAGACCCTCAGTATAAAACACACAGCATTAATAAACACAGAGCAGAGAGACCCTCACTAGAAAACACAGAGCAATAATACACACAGAGCAAAGAGACCCTCACTATAAAACACACAGCATTAATACACACAGAGCAGAGACAATCAGTATAAAACACACAGCATTAATACACATAGAGCAGAGAGACCCTCAGTATAAAACACACAGCATTAATACACACAGAGCAGAGAGACCCTCAGTATAAAACACACAGCATTAATACACACACAGCAGAGAGACCCTCAGTATAAAACACACAGCATTAATACACACAGAGCAGAGACCCTCAGTATAAAACACACAGCATTAATACACACAGAGCAGAGAGACCCTCACTATAAAACACACAGCATTAATACACATAGAGCAGAGAGACCCTCAGTATAAAACACACAGCATTAATAAACACAGAGCAGAGACCCTCAGTAATAAACACACAGCATTAATAAACACAGAGCAGAGACCCTCAGTATAAAACACACAGCATTAATAAACACAGAGCAGAGACCCTCAGTATAAAACACACAGCATTAATATACACAGAGCAGAGAGACCCTCAGTATAAAACACACAGCATTAATAAACACAGAGCAGAGACCCTCAGTATAAAACACAGAGCATTAATACACACAGAGCAGAGAGACCCTCACTATTAAAAACACAGCATTAATACACACAGAGCAGAGACCCTCAGTATAAAACACAGAGCATTAATAAACACAGAGCAGAGACCCTCAGTATAAAACACACAGCATTAATACACACAAAGCAGAGATCCTCAGTATAAAACACACAGCATTAAAACACACAGAGCAGAGAGACCCTCAGTGTAAATCACACAGCATTAATACACACAGAGCAGAGAGACCCTCAGTAATAAAGACACAGCATTAATACACAAAGAGCAGAGACCCTCAGTATAAAACACATAGCATTAATACACACAGAGCAGAGACCCTCAGTATAAAACACACAGCATTAATACACACAGAGCAGAGAGACCCTCAGTATAAAACACACAGCATTAATACACACAGCAGAGACCCTCAGTATAAAACACATAGCATTAATACACACAGAGCAGAGACCCTCAGTATAAAACACACAGCATTAATACTCACAGAGCAGAGACCCTCTGTATAAAACACACAGCATTAATACACACAGAGCAGAGAGAACCTCAGTAATAAACACACAGCATTAATACACACAGAGCAGAGACCCTCAGTATAAAACACACAGCATTAATACACACAGAGCAGAGAGACCCTCACTAGAAAACACAGAGCAATAATACACAAAGATCAAAGAGACCCTCAGGAATAAACACACAGCATTAATGCGCAGAGCAGAGACCTTCAGTATAAAACACACAGCATTAATACACACAGAGCAGAGAGAACCTCAGTAATAAACACACAGCATTAATACACACAGAGCAGAGACCCTCAATATAAAACAGACAGCATTAATACACACAGAGCAGAGTCCCTCAGCATAAAACACACAGCATTAATACACACAGAGCAGAGAGACCCTCACTATAAAACACACAGCATTAATACACACAGAGCAGAGACCCTCAGTATAAAACACACAGCATTAATACACACAGAGCAGAGACCCTCAGTATAAAATACACAGCATTAAAAAACACAGAGCAGAGACCCTCAGTATAAAGCACACAGCATTAATACACACAGAGCAGAGACCCTCAGTATAAAACACACAGCATTAATAAACACAGAGCAGAGAGACCCTCACTAGAAAACACAGAGCAATAATACACACAGAGCAAAGAGACCCTCAGGAATAAACACACAGCATTAATGCGCAGAGCAGAGACCCTCAGTATAAAACACGCAGCATTAATACACACAGAGCAGAGAGAACCTCAGTAATAAACACACAGCATTAATACACACAGAGCAGAGAGACCCTCAGGAATAAACACACAGCATTAATGCACAGAGCGGAGACCCTCACTATAAAACACAGAGCATTAATACACATAGAGCAGAGAGACCCTCAGTATAAAACACACAGCATTAAAAAACACAGAGCAGAGACCCTCCGTATAAAACACACAGCATTAATACACACAGAGCAGAGACCCTCAGTATAAAACACACAGCATTAATACACACACAGCAGAGAGACCCTCACTATAAAACACACAGCATTAATACACACAGAGCAGAGACAATCAGTATAAAACACACAGCATTAATACACATAGAGCAGAGAGACCCTCAGTATAAAACACACAGCATTAATACACACAGAGCAGAGAGACCCTCAGTATAAAACACACAGCATTAATACACACACAGCAGAGAGACCCTCAGTATAAAACACACAGCATTAATACACACAGAGCAGAGACCCTCAGTATAAAACACACAGCATTAATACACACATAGCAGAGAGACCCTCACTATAAAACACACAGCATTAATACACATAGAGCAGAGAGACCCTCAGTATAAAACACACAGCATTAATAAACACAGAGCAGAGACCCTCAGTAATAAACACACAGCATTAATAAACACAGAGCAGAGACCCTCAGTATAAAACACACAGCATTAATAAACACAGAGCAGAGACCCTAGTATAAAACACACAGCATTAATATACACAGAGCAGAGAGACCCTCAGTATAAAATACACAGCATTAATAAACACAGAGCAGAGACCCTCAGTATAAAACACAGAGCATTAATACACACAGAGCAGAGAGACCCTCACTATAAAACACACAGCATTAATACACACAGAGCAGAGACCCTCAGTATAAAACACAGAGCATTAATAAACACAGAGCAGAGACCCTCAGTATAAAACACACAGCATTAATACACACAAAGCAGAGATCCTCAGTATAAAACACACAGCATTAAAACACACAGAGCAGAGAGACCCTCAGTGTAAATCACACAGCATTAATACACACAGAGCAGAGAGACCCTCAGTAATAAAGACACAGCATTAATACACACAGAGCAGAGAGACCCTCAGTATAGAACACACAGCATTAATACACACAGAGCAGAGAGACCCTCAGTATAAAACACACAGCATTAATACACACAGAGCAGAGAGACCCTCAGCATAAAACACAGAGCATTAATACACACAGAGCAGAGACCCTCAGTATAAAACACACAGCATTAATACACACAGAGCAGAGACCCTCAGTATAAAACACACAGCATTAATACACACAGAGCAGAGAGACCCTCAGTAAAAAACACACAGCATTAATACACACAGAGCAGAGAGACCCTCAGTATAAAACACACAGCATTAATACACACAGAGCAGAGAGACCCTCAGCATAAAACACACAGCATTAATAAACACTGAGCAGAGACCCTCAGTATAAAACACACAGCATTAATACACACAGAGCAGAGAGACCCTCACTATAAAGCACACAGCATTAATACACACAGAGCAGAGACCCTCAGTATACAACACACAGCATTAATACACACAGAGCAGAGAGACCCTCAGTAATAAACACACAGCATTAATACAACCATAGCAGAAACCCTCAGTATAAAACACACAGCATTAATACACACAGAGCAGAGAGACCCTCAGTATAAAACACACAGCATTAATACACAAAGAGCAGAGACCCTCAGTATAAAACACACAGCATTAATACACACAGTGCAGAGACCCTCAGTATAAAACACACAGCATTAATACACACAGAGCAGAGACCCTCAGTATAAAACACACAGCATTAATAAACACAGAGCAGAGAGACCCTCAGTGTAAAACACACAGCATTAATAAACACAGAGCAGAGACCCTCAGTAATAAACACACAGCATTAATACACACAGAGCAGAGAGACCCTCACTATAAAACACACAGCATTAATAAACACAGAGCAGAGAGACCCTCAGTGTAAAACACACAGCATTAATAAACACAGAGCAGAGACCCTCAGTAATAAACACACAGCATTAATAAACACAGAGCAGAGAGACCCTCAGTAATAAACACACAGCATTAATAAACACAGAGCAGAGAGACCCTCACTATAAAACACACAGCATGAATACATACAGAGCTGCGAGACCCTCACTATAAAACACACAGCATTAATACACACACAGCAGAGAGACCCTCAGTATAAAACACACAGCATTAATACACACAGAGCAGAGAGACCCTCACTATAAAACACACAGCATTAATACACATAGAGCAGAGAGACCCTCAGTATAAAACACACAGCATTAATAAACACAGAGCAGAGACCCTCAGTAATAAACACACAGCATTAATAAACACAGAGCAGAGACCCTCAGTATAAAACACACAGCATTAATAAACACAGAGCAGAGACCCTCAGTATAAAACACACAGCATTAATATACACAGAGCGGAGAGACCCTCAGTATAAAACACACAGCATTAATAAACACAGAGCAGAGACCCTCAGTATAAAACACACAGCATTAATACACACACAGCAGAGAGACCCTCAGTATAAAACACACAGCATTAATACACACAGAGCAGAGACCCTCAGTATAAAACACACAGCATTAATACACACATAGCAGAGAGACCCTCACTATAAAACACACAGCATTAATACACATAGAGCAGAGAGACCCTCAGTATAAAACACACAGCATTAATAAACACAGAGCAGAGACCCTCAGTAATAAACACACAGCATTAATAAACACAGAGCAGAGACCCTCAGTATAAAACACAGCATTAATAAACACAGAGCAGAGACCCTCAGTATAAAACACACAGCATTAATATACACAGAGCAGAGAGACCCTCAGTATAAAACACACAGCATTAATAAACACAGAGCAGAGACCCTCAGTATAAAACACAGAGCATTAATACACACAGAGCAGAGAGACCCTCACTATAAAACACACAGCATTAATACACACAGAGCAGAGACCCTCAGTATAAAACACAGAGCATTAATAAACACAGAGCAGAGACCCTCAGTATAAAACACACAGCATTAATACACACAAAGCAGAGATCCTCAGTATAAAACACACAGCATTAAAACACACAGAGCAGAGAGACCCTCAGTGTAAATCACACAGCATTAATACACACAGAGCAGAGAGACCCTCAGTAATAAAGACACAGCATTAATACACACAGAGCAGAGAGACCCTCAGTATAGAACACACAGCATTAATACACACAGAGCAGAGAGACCCTCAGTATAAAACACACAGCATTAATACACACAGAGCAGAGAGACCCTCAGCATAAAACACAGAGCATTAATACACACAGAGCAGAGACCCTCAGTATAAAACACACAGCATTAATACACACAGAGCAGAGACCCTCAGTATAAAACACACAGCATTAATACACACAGAGCAGAGAGACCCTCAGTAAAAAACACACAGCATTAATACACACAGAGCAGAGAGACCCTCAGTATAAAACACACAGCATTAATACACACAGAGCAGAGAGACCCTCAGCATAAAACACACAGCATTAATAAACACTGAGCAGAGACCCTCAGTATAAAACACACAGCATTAATACACACAGAGCAGAGAGACCCTCACTATAAAGCACACAGCATTAATACACACAGAGCAGAGACCCTCAGTATACAACACACAGCATTAATACACACAGAGCAGAGAGACCCTCAGTAATAAACACACAGCATTAATACAACCATAGCAGAAACCCTCAGTATAAAACACACAGCATTAATACACACAGAGCAGAGAGACCCTCAGTATAAAACACACAGCATTAATACACAAAGAGCAGAGACCCTCAGTATAAAACACACAGCATTAATACACACAGTGCAGAGACCCTCAGTATAAAACACACAGCATTAATACACACAGAGCAGAGACCCTCAGTATAAAACACACAGCATTAATAAACACAGAGCAGAGAGACCCTCAGTGTAAAACACACAGCATTAATAAACACAGAGCAGAGACCCTCAGTAATAAACACACAGCATTAATACACACAGAGCAGAGAGACCCTCACTATAAAACACACAGCATTAATAAACACAGAGCAGAGAGACCCTCAGTGTAAAACACACAGCATTAATAAACACAGAGCAGAGACCCTCAGTAATAAACACACAGCATTAATAAACACAGAGCAGAGAGACCCTCAGTAATAAACACACAGCATTAATAAACACAGAGCAGAGAGACCCTCACTATAAAACACACAGCATGAATACATACAGAGCTGCGAGACCCTCACTATAAAACACACAGCATTAATACACACACAGCAGAGAGACCCTCAGTATAAAACACACAGCATTAATACACACAGAGCAGAGAGACCCTCACTATAAAACACACAGCATTAATACACATAGAGCAGAGAGACCCTCAGTATAAAACACACAGCATTAATAAACACAGAGCAGAGACCCTCAGTAATAAACACACAGCATTAATAAACACAGAGCAGAGACCCTCAGTATAAAACACACAGCATTAATAAACACAGAGCAGAGACCCTCAGTATAAAACACACAGCATTAATATACACAGAGCGGAGAGACCCTCAGTATAAAACACACAGCATTAATAAACACAGAGCAGAGACCCTCAGTATAAAACACAGAGCATTAATACACACAGAGCAGAGAGACCCTCACTATAAAACACACAGCATTAATACACACAGAGCAGAGACCCTCAGTATAAAACACAGAGCATTAATAAACACAGAGCAGAGACCCTCAGTATAAAACACACAGCATTAATACACACAAAGCAGAGATCCTCAGTATAAAACACACAGCATTAAAACACACAGAGCAGAGAGACCCTCAGTGTAAATCACACAGCATTAATACACACAGAGCAGAGAGACCCTCAGTAATAAAGACACAGCATTAATACACAAAGAGCAGAGACCCTCAGTATAAAACACATAGCATTAATACACACAGAGCAGAGACCCTCAGTATAAAACACACAGCATTAATACACACAGAGCAGAGAGACCCTCAGTATAAAACACACAGCATTAATACACACAGCAGAGACCCTCAGTATAAAACACATAGCATTAATACACACAGAGCAGAGACCCTCAGTATAAAACACACAGCATTAATACTCACAGAGCAGAGACCCTCAGTATAAAACACACAGCATTAATACACACAGAGCAGAGAGAACCTCAGTAATAAACACACAGCATTAATACACACAGAGCAGAGACCCTCAGTATAAAACACACAGCATTAATACACACAGAGCAGAGAGACCCTCACTAGAAAACACAGAGCAATAATACACAAAGATCAAAGAGACCCTCAGGAATAAACACACAGCATTAATGCGCAGAGCAGAGACCCTCAGAATAAAAACACACAGCATTAATACACACAGAGCAGAGAGAACCTCAGTAATAAACACACAGCATTAATACACACAGAGCAGAGACCCTCAATATAAAACAGACAGCATTAATACACACAGAGCAGAGTCCCTCAGCATAAAACACACAGCATTAATACACACAGAGCAGAGAGACCCTCACTATAAAACACACAGCATTAATACACACAGAGCAGAGACCCTCAGTATAAAACACACAGCATTAATACACACAGAGCAGAGACCCTCAGTATAAAATACACAGCATTAAAAAACACAGAGCAGAGACCCTCAGTATAAAGCACACAGCATTAATACACACAGAGCAGAGACCCTCAGTATAAAACACACAGCATTAATAAACACAGAGCAGAGAGACCCTCACTAGAAAACACAGAGCAATAATACACACAGAGCAAAGAGACCCTCAGGAATAAACACACAGCATTAATGCGCAGAGCAGAGACCCTCAGTATAAAACACGCAGCATTAATACACACAGAGCAGAGAGAACCTCAGTAATAAACACACAGCATTAATACACACAGAGCAGAGAGACCCTCAGGAATAAACACACAGCATTAATGCACAGAGCGGAGACCCTCACTATAAAACACAGAGCATTAATACACACACAGCAGAGAGACCCTCAGTGTAAATCACTCAGCATTAATAAACACAGAGCAGAGACCCTCAGTATAAAACACACAGCATTAATACACATAGAGCAGAGAGACCCTCAGTATAAAACACACAGCATTAAAAAACACAGAGCAGAGACCCTCAGTATAAAACACACAGCATTAATACACACAGAGCAGAGACCCTCAGTATAAAACACACAGCATTAATACACACACAGCAGAGAGACCCTCACTATAAAACACACAGCATTAATACACACAGAGCAGAGACAATCAGTATAAAACACACAGCATTAATACACATAGAGCAGAGAGACCCTCAGTATAAAACACACAGCATTAATACACACAGAGCAGAGAGACCCTCAGTATAAAACACACAGCATTAATACACACACAGCAGAGAGACCCTCAGTATAAAACACACAGCTTTAATACACACAGAGCAGAGACCCTCAGTATAAAACACACAGCATTAATACACACATAGCAGAGAGACCCTCACTATAAAACACACAGCATTAATACACATAGAGCAGAGAGACCCTCAGTATAAAACACACAGCATTAATAAACACAGAGCAGAGACCCTCAGTAATAAACACACAGCATTAATAAACACAGAGCAGAGACCCTCAGTATAAAACACAGCATTAATAAACACAGAGCAGAGACCCTCAGTATAAAACACACAGCATTAATATACACAGAGCAGAGAGACCCTCAGTATAAAACACACAGCATTAATAAACACAGAGCAGAGACCCTCAGTATAAAACACAGAGCATTAATACACACAGAGCAGAGAGACCCTCACTATAAAACACACAGCATTAATACACACAGAGCAGAGACCCTCAGTATAAAACACAGAGCATTAATAAACACAGAGCAGAGACCCTCAGTATAAAACGCACAGCATTAATACACACAAAGCAGAGATCCTCAGTATAAAACACACAGCATTAAAACACACAGAGCAGAGAGACCCTCAGTGTAAATCACACAGCATTAATACACACAGAGCAGAGAGACCCTCAGTAATAAAGACACAGCATTAATACACACAGAGCAGAGAGACCCTCAGTATAGAACACACAGCATTAATACACACAGAGCAGAGAGACCCTCAGTATAAAACACACAGCATTAATACACACAGAGCAGAGAGACCCTCAGCATAAAACACAGAGCATTAATACACACAGAGCAGAGACCCTCAGTATAAAACACACAGCATTAATACACACAGAGCAGAGACCCTCAGTATAAAACACACAGCATTAATACACACAGAGCAGAGAGACCCTCAGTAAAAAACACACAGCATTAATACACACAGAGCAGAGAGACCCTCAGTATAAAACACACAGCATTAATACACACAGAGCAGAGAGACCCTCAGCATAAAACACACAGCATTAATAAACACTGAGCAGAGACCCTCAGTATAAAACACACAGCATTAATACACACAGAGCAGAGAGACCCTCACTATAAAGCACACAGCATTAATACACACAGAGCAGAGACCCTCAGTATACAACACACAGCATTAATACACACAGAGCAGAGAGACCCTCAGTAATAAACACACAGCATTAATACAACCATAGCAGAAACCCTCAGTATAAAACACACAGCATTAATACACACAGAGCAGAGAGACCCTCAGTATAAAACACACAGCATTAATACACAAAGAGCAGAGACCCTCAGTATAAAACACACAGCATTAATACACACAGTGCAGAGACCCTCAGTATAAAACACACAGCATTAATACACACAGAGCAGAGACCCTCAGTATAAAACACACAGCATTAATAAACACAGAGCAGAGAGACCCTCAGTGTAAAACACACAGCATTAATAAACACAGAGCAGAGACCCTCAGTAATAAACACACAGCATTAATACACACAGAGCAGAGAGACCCTCACTATAAAACACACAGCATTAATAAACACAGAGCAGAGAGACCCTCAGTGTAAAACACACAGCATTAATAAACACAGAGCAGAGACCCTCAGTAATAAACACACAGCATTAATAAACACAGAGCAGAGAGACCCTCAGTAATAAACACACAGCATTAATAAACACAGAGCAGAGAGACCCTCACTATAAAACACACAGCATGAATACATACAGAGCTGCGAGACCCTCACTATAAAACACACAGCATTAATACACACACAGCAGAGAGACCCTCAGTATAAAACACACAGCATTAATACACACAGAGCAGAGAGACCCTCACTATAAAACACACAGCATTAATACACATAGAGCAGAGAGACCCTCAGTATAAAACACACAGCATTAATAAACACAGAGCAGAGACCCTCAGTAATAAACACACAGCATTAATAAACACAGAGCAGAGACCCTCAGTATAAAACACACAGCATTAATAAACACAGAGCAGAGACCCTCAGTATAAAACACACAGCATTAATATACACAGAGCGGAGAGACCCTCAGTATAAAACACACAGCATTAATAAACACAGAGCAGAGACCCTCAGTATAAAACACAGAGCATTAATACACACAGAGCAGAGAGACCCTCACTATAAAACACACAGCATTAATACACACAGAGCAGAGACCCTCAGTATAAAACACAGAGCATTAATAAACACAGAGCAGAGACCCTCAGTATAAAACACACAGCATTAATACACACAAAGCAGAGATCCTCAGTATAAAACACACAGCATTAAAACACACAGAGCAGAGAGACCCTCAGTGTAAATCACACAGCATTAATACACACAGAGCAGAGAGACCCTCAGTAATAAAGACACAGCATTAATACACACAGAGCAGAGAGACCCTCAGTATAAAACACACAGCATTAATACACACAGAGCAGAGACCCTCAGTATAAAACACACAGCATTAATAAACACAGAGCAGAGAGACCCTCAGTGTAAAACACACAGCATTAATAAACACAGAGCAGAGATCCTCAGTATAGAACACACAGCATTAATACACACAGAGCAGAGAGACCCTCAGTATAAAACACACAGCATTAATACACACAGAGCAGAGACCCTCAGTATAAAACACACAGCATTAATAAACACAGAGCAGAGAGACCCTCAGTGTAAAACACACAGCATTAATAAACACAGAGCAGAGATCCTCAGTAATAAACACACAGCATTAATACACACAGAGCAGAGAGACCCTCACTATAAAACACACAGCATTAATAAACACAGAGCAGAGAGACCGTCAGTGTAAAACACACAGCATTAATAAACACAGAGCAGAGACCCTCAGTAATAAACACACAGCATTAATAAACACAGAGCAGGGAGACCCTCAGTAATAAACACACAGCATTAATAAACACAGAGCAGAGAGACCCTCACTATAAAACACACAGCATTAATACACACAGAGCTGCGAGACCCTCACTATAAAACACACAGCATTAATACACACACAGCAGAGAGACCCTCAATATCAAACACACAGCATTAATACACAAAGAGCAGAGACCCTCAGTATAAAACAAACAGCATTAATACACATAGAGCAGAGAGACCCTCAGTATAAAACACACAGCATTAATACACACAGAGCAGAGACCCTCATTAATAAACACACAGCATTAATAAACACAGAGCAGAGACCCTCAGTATAAAACACACAGCATTAATATACACAGAGCAGAGAGACGCTCAGTATAAAACACACAGCATTAATAAACACAGATCAGAGACCCTCAGTAGAAAACACAGAGCATTAATACACACAGAGCAGAGAGACCCTCACTATAAAACACACAGCATTAATACACACAGAGCAGAGAGACCCTCAGTATAAAACACAGAGCATTAATAAACACAGAGCAGAGACCCTCAGTATAAAACACACAGCATTAATACACACCGAGCAGAGAGACCCTCAGTATAAAACACACAGCATTAATACACACAGAGCAGAGACCCTCAGTATAAAACACAGAGCATTAATAAACACAGAGCAGAGAGACCCTCACTATAAAACACAGAGCATTAATAAACACAGAGCAGAGACCCTCAGTATAAAACACACAGCATTAATACACACCGAGCAGAGAGACCCTCAGTATAAAACACACAGCATTAATACACACAGAGCAGAGATCCTCAGCATAAAACACACAGCATTAAAACACACAGAGCAGAGAGACCCTCTGTGTAAATCACACAGCATTAATACACACAGAGCAGAGAGACCCTCAGTATAAAACACAGAGCATTAATAAAAACAGAGCAGAGACCCTCAGTATAAAACACACAGCATTAATACACACAGAGCAGAGAGACCCTCACCATAAAACACACAGCATTAATACACACAGAGCAGAGAGACCCTCACTATAAAACACAGAGCATTAATAAACACAGAGCAGAGAGACCCTCACTATAAAACACAGAGCATTAATACACACAGAGCAGAGAGACCCTCAGTAATAAAGACACAGCATTAATACACACAGAGCAGAGAGACCCTCAGTAAAAAACACACAGCATTAATACACACAGAGCAGCGAGACCCTCAGTATAAAACACACAGCATTAATACACACAGAGCAGAGAGACCCTCAGTATAAAACACACAGCATTAATACACACAGAGCAGAGACCCTCAGTATACAACACACCGCATTAATACACACAGAGCAGAGAGACCCTCAGTAATAAACACACAGCATTAATACACACATAGCAGAGACCCTCAGTATAAAACACACAGCATTAATACACACAGAGCAGAGAGACCTTCAGTATAAAACACACAGCATTAATAAACACAGAGCAGAGAGACCCTCAGTAGAAAACACACAGCATTAATAAACACAGAGCAGAGACCCTCAGTATAAAACACACAGCATTAATACACACAGAGCAGAGAGACCCTCAGTATAAAACACACAGCATTAATAAACACAGAGCAGAGAGACCCTCAGTATAAAACACACAGCATTAATACACACAGAGCAGAGAGACCCTCAGTATAAAACACACAGCATTAATAAACACAGAGCAGAGATCCTCAGTATAAAACACACAGCATTAATAAACACAGAGCAGAGACCCTCAGTATAAAACACACAGCATTAATACACACAGAGCAGAGACCCTCAGTATAAAACACACAGCATTAATAAACACAGAGCAGAGACCCTCACTATAAAACACACAGCATTAATACACACAGAGCAGAGAGACCCTCAGTAATAAACACACAGCATTAATAAACACAGACCAGAGAGACCCTCAGTATAAAACACACAGCATTAATAAACACAGAGCAGAGAGACCCTCAGTATAAAACACACAGCATTAATACACACAGAGCAGAGAGACCCTCAGTATAAAACACACAGCATTAAAACACACAGAGCACAGACCCTCACTATAAAACACACAGCATTAATAAACACAGAGCAGAGAGACCCTCAGTAATAAACACACAGCATTAATAAACACAGAGCAGAGAGACCCTCACTATAAAACACACAGCATTAATACACACAGAGCAGAGAGACCCTCAGTATAAAACACACAGCATTAATACACACAGAGCAGAGACCCTCAGTATAAAACACACAGCATTAATACACACAGAGCAGAGAGACCCTCAGTAATAAACACACAGCATTAATACACACAGAGCAGAGACCCTCAGTATAAAACACACAGCATTAATACACACGGTGCTGAGAGACCCTCAGTATAAAACACACAGCATTAATACACAAAGAGCAGAGACCCTCAGTATAAAACACACAGCATTAATACACACAGAGCAGAGAGACCCTCAGTATAAAACACACAGCATTAATACACACAGAGCAGAGAGACCCTCAGTATAAAACACACAGCATTAATACACAAAGAGCAGAGACCCTCAGTATAAAACACACAGCATTAATACACACAGAGCAGAGAGACCCTCAGTATAAAATACACAGCAGTAATACACACAGAGCAGAGAGACCCTCAGTATAAAACACACAGCATTAATACACACAGCAGAGACCCTCAGTATAAAACACACAGCATTAATACTCACAGAGCAGAGACCCTCAGTATAAAACACACAGCATTAATACACACAGAGCAGAGAGAACCTCAGTAATAAACACACAGCATTAATACACACAGAGCAGAGACCCTCAGTGTAAATCACACAGCATTAATAAACACAGAGCAGAGAGACCCTCACTAGAAAACACAGAGCAATAATACACACAGAGCAGAGAGACCCTCAGGAATAAACACACAGCATTAATGCGCAGAGCAGAGAGACCCTCAGTATTAAACACACAGCATTAATACACACACAGCAGAGAGACCCTCAGTGTAAATCACACAGCATTAATAAACACAGAGCAGAGGGACCCTCAGTATAAAACACACAGCATTAAAAAACACAGAGCAGAGACCCCCAGTATAAAACACACAGCATTAATACACACAGAGCAGAGTCCCTCAGTATAAAACACACAGCATTAATACACACAGAGCAGAGACCCTCAGTATAAAACACACAGCATTAATACACAGAGCAGAGACCCTCAGTATAAAACACACAGCATTAATACACACACAGCAGAGAGACCCTCACTATAAAACACACAGCATTAATAAACACAGAGAAGAGACCCTCAGTATAAAACACACAGCATTAATACACATAGAGCAGAGAGACCCTCAGTATAAAACACACAGCATTAATACTCACAGAGCAGAGAGACCCTCAGTATAAAACACACAGCATTAATACACACACAGCAGAGAGACCCTCACTATAAAACACACAGCATTAATACACACAGAGCAGAGACCCTCAGTATAAAACACACAGCATTAAAGCACACAGAGCAGAGAGACCCTCAGTGTAAATCACACAGCATTAATACACACAGAGCAGAGAGACCCTCACTATAAAACACAGAGCATTAATACACACAGAGCAGAGAGACCCTCAGTAATAAAGACACAGCATTAATACACAGAGCAGAGACCCTCAGTATAAAACACACAGCATTAATACACACAGAGCAGAGAGACCCTCAGTATAAAACACACAGCATTAATACACACAGAGCAGAGAGACCCTCACTATAAAACACACAGCATTAATACACACAGAGCAGAGACCCTCAGTATACAACACACAGCATTAATACACACAGAACAGAGAGACCCTCAGTAATAAACACACAGCATTAATACACACATAGCAGAGACCCTCAGTATAAAACACACAGCATTAATACACACAGAGCAGAGAGACCCTCAGTATAAAACACACAGCATTAATACACAAAGAGCAGAGACCCTCAGTATAAAACACACAGCATTAATACACACACAGCAGAGACCCTCAGTATAAAACACACAGCATTAATACTCACAGAGCAGAGACCCTCAGTATAAAACACACAGCATTAATACACACAGAGCAGAGAGACCCTCAGGAATAAACACACAGCATTAATGCACAGAGCAGAGACCCTCACTATAAAACACACAGCATTAATACACACACAGCAGAGAGACCCTCAGTGTAAATCACACAGCATTAATACACACAGAGCAGAGAAACACTCACTATAAAACACAGAGCATTAATACACACAGAGCAGAGAGACCCTCAGTATAAAACACACAGCATTAAAAAACACAGAGCAGAGACCCTCAGTATAAAACACACAGCATTAATACACACAGAGCAGAGACCCTCAGTATAAAACACACAGCATTAATACTCACACAGCAGAGAGACCCTCACTATAAAACACACAGCATTAATAAACACAGAGCAGAGTCCCTCAGTATAAAACACACAGTATTAATACACACAGAGCAGAGAGACCCTCAGTATAAAACACAGAGCATTAATAAACACAGAGCAGAGACCCTCAGTATAAAACACACAGCATTAATACACACAGAGCAGAGATCCTCAGTATAAAACACACAGCATTAAAACACACAGAGCAGAGAGACTCTCACTATAAAACGCACAGCATTAATACACACAGAGCAGAGAGACCCTCAGTAATAAACACACAGCATTAATAAACACAGAGCAGAGACCCTCAGTATAAAACACACAGCATTAATACACACAGAGCAGAGATCCTCAGTATAAAACACACAGCATTAAAACACACAGAGCAGAGAGACCCTCACTATAAAACGCACAGCATTAATACACACAGAGCAGAGAGACCCTCTGTAATAAACACACAGCATTAATACACACAGAGCAGAGAGACCCTCAGTGTAAATCACACAGCATTAATACACACAGAGCAGAGAGACCCTCACTATAAAACACAGAGCATTAATACACACAGAGCAGAGAGACCCTCAGTAATAAAGACACAGCATTAATACACAGAGCAGAGAGACCCTCAGTATAAAACACACAGCATTAATACACACAGAGCAGAGAGACCCTCACTATAAAACACACAGCATTAATACACACAGAGCAGAGAAACCCTCAGTATAAAACACACAGCATTAATAAACACAGAGCAGAGACCCTCACTATAAAACACACAGCATTAATACACACAGAGCAGAGAGACCCTCAGTGTAAATCACACAGCATTAATAAACACAGAGCAGAGACCCTCAGTATAAAACACACAGCATTAATAAACACAGAGCAGAGACCCTCAGTATAAAACACACAGCATTAATACACACAGAGCAGAGAAACCCTCAGTATAAAACACACAGCATTAATAAACACAGAGCAGAGACCCTCAGTATAAAACACACAGCATTAATACACACAGAGCAGAGAGACCCTCACTATAAAACACACAGCATTAATACACACAGAGCAGAGAGACCCTCACTATGAAACACACAGCATTAATACACACAGAGCAGAGACCCTCAGTATAAAACACACAGCATTAATACACACAGAGCAGAGAGACCCTCAGTAATAAACACACAGCATTAATACACACAGAGAAGAGAGACCCTCAGTAATAAACACACAGCATTAATACACACAGAGCAGAGACCCTCAGTATAAATCACACTGCATTAATACACACAGAGCAGAGAGACCCTCAGTGTAAATCACACAGCATTAATACACACAGAGCAGAGAGACCCTCAATATAAAACACACAGCATTGATACACACAGAGCAGAGACCCTCAGTATAGAACACAGAGCATTAATACACACAGAGCGAAGACACCCTCAGTATAAAACACACAGCATTAATACAAACAGAGCAGAGAGACCCTCAGTAATAAACACACAGCATTAATACACAGAGCAGAGACCCTCAGTAATAAGCACACAGCATTAATACACACAGAGCAGAGAGACCCTCAGTAATAAACACACAGCATTAATACACAGAGCAGAGACCCTCAGTAATAGGCACACAGCATTAATACACAGAGCAGAGACCCTCAGTATAAAAACACAGCATTAATACACACAGAGCAGAGAGACCCTCACTATAAAACACAGAGCATTAATACACACCGAGCATCGAGACCCTCAGTCATTATCACACAGCATTAATACACACAGAGCAGAGAGACCCTCAGTAATAAACACACAGCATTAATACACAGAGCAGAGGCCCTCAGTAATAAACACACAGCATCAATACACACAGAGCAGAGAGACCCTCAGTAATAAACACACAGCATTAATACACACGGAGCAGAGAGACCCTCAGTAATATACGCACAGCATTAATACACAGAGCAGAGACCCTCAGTAATAAACACACAGCATTAATACACACAGAGCAGAGAGACCCTCAGTAATAAACACACAGCATTAATACACACAGAGCAGAGAGACCCTCAGTAATAAACACACAGCATTAATACACACAGAGCAGAGAGACCCTCAGCAATATACGCACAGCATTAATACACAGAGCAGAGACCCTCAGTAATAAACACACAGCATTAATACACACAGAGCAGAGAGACCCTCAGTAATAAACACACAGCATTAATACACACGGAGCAGAGAGACCCTCAGTAATATACGCACAGCATTAATACACAGAGCAGAGACCCTCAGTAATAAACACACAGCATTAATACACACAGAGCAGAGAGACCCTCAGTAATAAACACACAGCATTAATACAGACGGAGCAGAGAGACCCTCAGTAATATACGCACAGCATTAATACACAGAGCAGAGACCCTCAGTAATAAACACACAGCATTAATACACACAGAGCAGAGAGACCCTCAGTAATAAACACACAGCATTAATACACACGGAGCAGAGAGACCCTCAGTAATATACGCACAGCATTAATACACAGAGCAGAGACTTTCAGTAATAAACACACAGCATTAATAAACACAGAGCAGAGACCCTCAGTATAAAACACACAGCATTAATAAACACAGAGCAGAGACCCTCAGTATAAAACACACAGCATTAATACACACAGAGCAGAGAAACCCTCAGTATAAAACACACAGCATTAATAAACACAGAGCAGAGACCCTCAGTATAAAACACACAGCATTAATACACACAGAGCAGAGAGACCCTCACTATAAAACACACAGCATTAATACACACAGAGCAGAGAGACCCTCACTATGAAACACACAGCATTAATACACACAGAGCAGAGACCCTCAGTATAAAACACACAGCATTAATACACACAGAGCAGAGAGACCCTCAGTAATAAACACACAGCATTAATACACACAGAGAAGAGAGACCCTCAGTAATAAACACACAGCATTAATACACACAGAGCAGAGACCCTCAGTATAAATCACACTGCATTAATACACACAGAGCAGAGAGACCCTCAGTGTAAATCACACAGCATTAATACACACAGAGCAGAGAGACCCTCAATATAAAACACACAGCATTGATACACACAGAGCAGAGACCCTCAGTATAGAACACAGAGCATTAATACACACAGAGCGAAGACACCCTCAGTATAAAACACACAGCATTAATACAAACAGAGCAGAGAGACCCTCAGTAATAAACACACAGCATTAATACACAGAGCAGAGACCCTCAGTAATAAGCACACAGCATTAATACACACAGAGCAGAGAGACCCTCAGTAATAAACACACAGCATTAATACACAGAGCAGAGACCCTCAGTAATAAGCACACAGCATTAATACACAGAGCAGAGACCCTCAGTATAAAAACACAGCATTAATACACACAGAGCAGAGAGACCCTCACTATAAAACACAGAGCATTAATACACACCGAGCATCGAGACCCTCAGTCATTATCACACAGCATTAATACACACAGAGCAGAGAGACCCTCAGTAATAAACACACAGCATTAATACACAGAGCAGAGGCCCTCAGTAATAAACACACAGCATCAATACACACAGAGCAGAGAGACCCTCAGTAATAAACACACAGCATTAATACACACGGAGCAGAGAGACCCTCAGTAATATACGCACAGCATTAATACACAGAGCAGAGACCCTCAGTAATAAACACACAGCATTAATACACACAGAGCAGAGAGACCCTCAGTAATAAACACACAGCATTAATACACACAGAGCAGAGAGACCCTCAGTAATAAACACACAGCATTAATACACACGGAGCAGAGAGTCCCTCAGTAATATACGCACAGCATTAATACACAGAGCAGAGACCCTCAGTAATAAACACACAGCATTAATACACACAGAGCAGAGAGACCCTCAGTAATAAACACACAGCATTAATACACACGGAGCAGAGAGACCCTCAGTAATATACGCACAGCATTAATACACAGAGCAGAGACCCTCAGTAATAAACACACAGCATTAATACACACAGAGCAGAGAGACCCTCAGTAATAAACACACAGCATTAATACAGACGGAGCAGAGAGACCCTCAGTAATATACGCTCAGCATTAATACACAGAGCAGAGACCCTCAGTAATAAACACACAGCATTAATACACACAGAGCAGAGAGACCCTCAGTAATAAACACACAGCATTAATACACACGGAGCAGAGAGACCCTCAGTAATATACGCACAGCATTAATACACAGAGCAGAGACTTTCAGTAATAAACACACAGCATTAATACACACAGAGCAGAGAGACCCTCAGTAATAAACACACAGCATTAATACACACGGAGCAGAGAGACCCTCAGTAATATACGCACAGCATTATTACACAGAGCAGAGACCCTCAGTAATAAACACACAGCATTAATACACACAGAGCAGAGACCCCAGCGACAAACACGCAGCATTATTACACACAAGGAGTCCCTCCGCATTAAATACACAGCATTAAGACACACTGAGCAGAGAGACTCAGTAATAAAAACACAACATTAATACACACAGAGCACAGACCCTCAGTCATAAAAACACAGCATTAATACACAGAGAGCAGAGACACTCAGTGATAAAAACAGTCCCAATTAATACACACAGAGCAGAGTCCCTCAGAATTAAATTCACGCAGCATTAATACCCACAAACAGACCCACAGCAATAAATGCACTGCATTAATAAACACAGAGGAAATAGACCCTCAGCAATAACCACACAGCATTAATATACAAAGAGCAGAGACCCTGAGTAATAAATACACATCATTAATAACCACAAAGAGATCCTCAGTAATAAACACAGAGCATTAATTCACACAGAGCACAGACCACAGCACCAAACATAGAGCAGTAATACCCACAAATAGACCCCGAGTAATAAACACACAGTATTAATACACACAGAGCAGAGACTCTCAGCAATAAACACAGCATTAATACACACAGAGCAGAGAGACCCTCAGTAACAAACACACAGAATTAATACACACAATGAGACCCTCAGCATTAAATACACAGCATTAATACACAGAGAGCAGAGACCCTCAGTAATAAAAACACACAGCATTAATACACAGAGAGCAGAGACCCTCAGTATAAAACACACAGCATTGATACACACAGAGCAGAGACCCTCAGTATAAAACACACAGCATTATAAACACAGAGCAGAGACCCTCAGCATTAAATTCACACAGCATTAATGCCCACAAAGTGACCCTCAGTAATAAACACACAGCATTATTACACACAGAGCAGAGACCTTCAGTAACAAAAACACAGCTTTAATACACACAGAGCAAAGAGACCTTCAGTAATAAACATACAGAATTAATACACACAATGAGACCCTCAGCAACAAACACACAGCATCAATACCCACAATGGACCCTCAATAATAAACACACATAATAAATACACACAGAGCAGAGAGACCCTCAGTATCAAACACACAGCATTGATACACACAGAGCAGAGACCCTCAGTATAAAACACACAGCATTAATACACATAGAGCAGAGAGACCCTCAGTAATAAACACACAGCATTAATACACACAGAGCAGAGAGACCCTCAGTAATAAACACACAGCATTAATACCCACAGAGCAGAGAGACCCTCAGTAATAAGCACACAGCATTAATACACAGAGCAGAGACCCTCAGTAATAAACACACAGCATTAATACACACAGAGCAGAGAGACCCTCAGTAATAAACACACAGCATTAATACCCACAATGAGACCCTCAGTATCAAGCACACAGCATTGATACACACAGAGCAGAGACCCTCAGTAATAAATACACAGCATTATTACACACAGAGCAGAGACCCTCAGTAATAAACACACAGCTTTAATATACACAGAGCAGAGACCCTCAGTAATAAACACACAGCATTAATACACACAGAGCAGAGACACTCAGTAATAAAAAACATACAGCATTAATACACACAGAACAGAAAACCTCAGCATTAAATTCACACAGCTGTAATATCCACAAAGAGACCCTCAGTAATAAACACACAGCATTAATACACACAGAGCAGAAAACCTCAGCTATAAATACACAGCATTAATAGGCACAGAGCAGAGAGACCCTCTGGAACAAATGCGCAGCATTAATACCCGCAAAGAGACGCTCAGTAATAAACACATGGCATTAATACACACAGAGACCCTCAGCAATAAATGCAAAGAATTAATACACACAAAGCAAAGAATCCCTCAGCAATAACAACACAGCATTAATACACACAGAGCAGAGACCCTCAGTAATAAACACACAGCATTAAACCCACAAAGAGACCCTCAGCAATAAACACACTGCATTAATAAACACAGAGAAAAGAGACACTCAGCAATAACCATACTACTCTTATCGTTATTCACAAGTACCTTAAAACTTATGGAATTATGGTCACTGTTCCCGAAATGCTCCCCTACTGAAACTTCGACCACCTGACCGGGCTCATTCCCCAATACCAGGTCCAGTACGGCCCCTTCCCTAGTTGGACTATCTACATATTGTTTCAACAAGCCCTCCTGGATGCTCCTCACAAATTCTGCCCCATCCAAGCCCCTAGCACTAAGTGAGTCCCAGTCAATATAGGGGAAGTTAAAATCACCCACCACTACAACCCTGTTACCTTTACATCTTTCCAAAATCTGTCTACATATCTGCTCCTCTACCTCCCGCTGGCTGTTGGGAGGCCTGTAGTAAACCCTAACATCGTGACTGCACCCTTCCTATTCCTGAGCTCCACCCATATTGCCTCGCTGCACGACCCCTCCGAGTGTCCTCCCGCAGTACAGCTGTGATATTCTCCTTAACCAGTAATGCAACTCCCCCACCCCTTTTACATTCCCCTCTATCCCGCCTGAAGCTTCTAAATCCTGGAACATTTAGCTGCCAATCCTGTCCTTCCCTCAACCAAGTCTCTGTAATAGCAACAACATCATAGTTCCAAGTACTAATCCAAGCTCTAAGTTCATCTGCCTTACCTGTTATACTTCTCGCATTGAAACAAATGCACTTCAGACCACCAGTCCCGCTGTGCTCAGCAACATCTCCCTGCCTGCTCTTCCTCTTAGTCTTACAGGCCTTATTTACTATGTCCTCCTCATTTATTTCACTTGCTGTCCTACTGCTCTGGTTCCCACCCCCCTGCCACACTAGTTTAAACCCTCCCGAGTGACACTAGCAAACCTCGCAGCCAGGATATTAGTGCCCCTCCAGTTTAGATACAACCCGTCCTTCTTGTACAGGTCCCATCTGTCCCTGAAGAGATCCCAATGGTCCAGATATCTGAAACCCTCCCTTCTACACCAGCTGCTCAGCCACGTGTTTAGCTGCACTATCTTCCTCTTTCTCGCCTCACTGGCACGTGGCACAGGGAGTAATCCCGAGATTACAACCCTAGAGGTCGTGTCTTTTAACTTTCTACCTAACTCCCTAAACTCCCCCTGCAGGACCTCATCACTCTTCCTGCCTATGTCATTGGTACCGATGTGTACCACAACCTCTGGCTGTTCACCCTCCACCTTCAGAATGCCCCCTGTCCGTTCAGAGACATCCTTGACCCTGGCACCAGGGAGGCAACATACCATTCTGGAGTCTCTTTCACATCCACAGAAGCGCCTATCTGTGCCCGTGACTATAGAGTCCCCTATAACTATTGCTCTTCTGCGCTTTGTCCCTCCCTGCTGAACAACAGTGCCAGCCGTGGTGCCAGTGCTCTGGCTGCTACTGTTTTCCCCTGATAGACCATCCCCCCCAACAGTATCCAAAACGGTATACTTGTTAGAGAGGGGGATAGCCACAGGGGATTCCTCACTGACTGCCTGCCCCTTCTAGCGGTCACCCATCTATCTGCCTGCACTTTGGGTGTAACCACTTCTCTAAAACTCCTGTCCATCCCGGGAACAAGTCAGGTGAACCTTCGTTGCACTCCCTCTATGACAATAATACCCTTCCTAAGGTAAGGGGACCAAAACTGCACACAGTACTCCAGGTGCGGTCTAACCAAGGTTCTATACAATCAGGTCAAACATGGGCAAGGTAACCTCCGACTGATTACCACCTACCGCCCTCCCTCAGCTGATGACTCAGTACTCCTCCATGTTGAACAGCATTTGGAGGAAGCACTGAGGGTGGCAAGGGCACAGAATGTACTCTGGATGGGTGACTTCAATGTCCATCATCAAGAATGGCTCGGTAGCACCACTACTGACTGAGCTGGCCGAGTCCGAAAGGACATATCTGCTAGACTGGGTCTGCGGCAGGTGGTGGGGGAAACAACACGAGGGAAAAACATACTTGACCTTGTCCTCACCAATCTGCCTGCCGCAGATGCTTCTGTCCATGACAGTATTGGTAGGAGTGACCACCGCACAGTCCTTGTGGAGACGAAGTCCCGCCTTCACATTGAGGATACCGTCCATCGTGTTGTGTGGCACTATCACCGTGCTAAATGGGATAGATTTCGAACAGATTTAGCAATACAAAACTGGGCATCCATGAGGCGCTGTGGGCCATCAGCAGCAGAATTGTACTCAACCACAATCTGTAACCTCATGGCCTGGCATATCCCCCACTCTACCACTACCATCAAGCCAGGAGACCAACCCTGGTTCAATGAAGAGTGCAGGAGGGCATGCCAGGAGGAGCACCAGGCAGACCTCAAAATGAGGTGTCAACCTGGTGAAGCTACAACACAGGGCTATCTGTGTGACAAACTGCGTAAGCAGCATGCGATAGACAGAGCTAAGCGATCCCATAATCAACGGATCAGATCTAAGCTCTGCAGTCCTGCCACATCCAGCCATGAATGGTGGTGGACAATTAAACAACTAACAGGAGGAGGTGGCTCCACAAATATCCCCATCCTCAATGATGGGGGAGCCCAGCACATCAGTGCGAAAGATAAGGCTGGAGCATTTGCAACACTCTTCAGCCAGAAGTGCCGAGTTGATGATCCATCTCGGCCTCCTCCTGAAGTCCCCAGCATCACAGATACCAGACTTCAGCCAATTCGATTCACTCCGCATGATATCAAGAAACAACTGAAGGCACTGGATACTGCAGAAGTTATGGGCCCTGACAATATTCTGGCAATAGTACTGAAGACCTGTGCTCCAGAACTTGCCGCACCCCTAGCCAAGCTGTTCCAGTACAGCTACAACACTGGCATCTACCCTGCAATGTGGAAAATTGCCCAGGTATGTCCTGTACACAAAAAGCAGGACAAGTCCAACCCGGCCAATTACTGTCCCATCAGCCTACTCTCAATCATCAGTAAAGTGATGGAAGGTGTCATCAACAGTGCCATCAAGTGGCACTTGCTTAACCTGCTCAGTGACGCTCAGTTTGGGTTCCGCCAGGGCCACTCAGATCCTGACCTCATTACAGCCTTGATTCAAACATGGACAGAAGAGCTGAACTCAAGAGGTGAGGTGAGAGTGACTGCCCTTGACATCAAGGCAGCATTTGACCGAGTATGGCATCAAGGAGCCCTAGCAAAACTGGAGTCAATGGGAATTGGGGAAAACTCTCCACTGGTTGGAGTCATACCTAGCACAAAGGAAGATGGTTGTGGTTGTTGGAGGTCAATCATCTGAGCTCCAGGACATCACTGCAGGAGTTCCTCAGGGTAGTGTCCTGGGCCCAACCATCTTCAGCTGCTTCATCAATGACCTTCCTTCAATCATAAGGTCAGAAGTGGGGATGTTCGCTGATGATTGCACAATGTTCAGCACCATTCACAACTCCTCAGATACTGAAGCAGTCCGTGTAGAAATGCAGCAAGACCTGGACAATATCCAGACTTGGGCTGATAAGTGACAAGTAACATTCGCGCCACACAAGTGCCAGGCAATGACTATCTCCAACAAGAGAGAATCCAACCATCTCCCCTTGACATTCAACAACATTACCATCGCTGAATCCCCCACTATCAACATCCTGGGGGTTACCATTAACCAGAAACTGAACTGGAGTAGCCATATAAATACCGTGGCTACAAGAGCAGGTCAGAGGCTAGGAATCCTGCGGCGAGTAACTCACCTCCTGACTCCCCAAAGCCTGTCCACCATCTACAAGGCACAAGTCAGGAGTGTGATGGAATACTCTCCACTTGCCTGGATGGGTGCAGCTCCAACAACACTCAAGAAGCTCGACACCATCCAGGACAAAGCAGCTCACTTGATTGGCACCCCATCTACAAACATTCACTTCCTGCACCACCGACGCACAGTGACAGCAGTGTGTACCATCTGCAAGATGCACTGCAGCAACGCACCAAGGCTCCTTAGACAGCACCTTCCAAACCCGCGACCTCCACCAACTAGAAGGACAAGGGCAGCAAATACATGGGAACACCACCACCTGCAAGTTCCCCTCCAAGTCACACTCCATCCTGACTTGGAACTATATCACTGTTCCTTCACTGTCGCTGGGTCAAAATCCTGGAACTCCCTTCCTAACAGCACTGTGGGTGTACCTAGCCCACATAGACTGCAGTGGTTCAAGAAGGCAGCTCACCACCACCTTCTCAAGGGCAATTAGCGATGGGCAATAAATGCTGGCCTTGCCAGTGATGCCCACATCCCATGAATGAATAAAAAAAACACAGAGCTGAGAGACCCTCAGTAATAAACACACAGGATTAATACACACAGAGCAAAGAAACCCACAGTAATAAACATTCATCATTAATACATACAGAGCAAAGAGACCCTCAGTAATCACAGAATTGTTACAGTGCAGAAGGAGGTCTTTCGGCCCATCTGCACCAACTCTCCGAATGAGCAATTCGCCTAATGCCACTCATCCGCCTTCTCCCCATAACCCTGCACATTCTTTCTTTTCATATAACTGTCTAATTCCCTTTCGAATGCTTCAATTGAACCTGCCTCCACCACGTTCTCAGGCAGCGCATTCCAGACCTTAACCACTCGCTGCGTGAAAAAGTTTTTCCTCATGTCACTTTTTCTTCTCGCACCAAATACTTTAAATCTGTGCCCTCTCGTTCTCGATCCTTTCCCAAGTGGGAACAGTTTCTCTCTATCTACTCTGTCCAGACCCCTCATGATTTTGAATACCTCTATTAAATCACCTCTCAGCCTTCTCTTCTCCAATGAAAACAGTCCTAACTTCTCCAATCTATCTTCATAACTGAAATTCCTCATCCCTGGAACCATTCTCCTGAATCTTTTCTCTACTCTCTCCAATGTCCTCACGTCTTCCTCAAGTGCGGTGTCCAGAACTGGACGCAATATTCCAGCTGAGGCTGAACTAGTGTTTTATACAAGTTCAACAAAACTTCCTTACTCTTGTACTCTCTGCCCCTGTTAATAAAGCCCAGGATACTGTATGCTTTATTAACCGCTCTCTCAACCTGTCCTCCCACCTTCAATAACTTATGCACATTTACACCCAGGTCCCAATGCTCCTGCACCCCCTTTAGAATTATACCCTTTATTCTATATTGTCTCTCCATGTTCTTCCTATCAAAATGAATCTCTTCACATTTCTCTGCATTGAACTTCATCTGCCACCTGTCTGCCTATTCCACCAACTTGTCTTTGTCCTTTTGAAGTTCTACACTATCCTCCTCACAGTTCACAATGCTTCCAAGTATTGAATCGTTTGCAAACTTTGAAATTGTGCCCTGTACACCAAGGTCCAGGTCATTAATTCTTTTTTCTTTTGGGCCTCCTTATCTCGAGAGACAATGGATACGCGCCTGGAGGTGGTCAGTGGTTTGTGAAGCAGCGCCTGGAGTGGCTATAAAGGCCAATTCTGGAGTGACAGGCTCTTCCACAGGTGCTGCAGAGAAATTTGTTTGTTGGGGCTGTTGCACAGTTGGCTCTCCCCTTGCGCCTCTGTCTTTTTTCCTGCCAACTACTAAGTCTCTTCGACTCGCCACAATTTAGCCCTGTCTTTATGGCTGCCCGCCAGCTCTGGCGAATGCTGGCAACTGACTCCCACGACTTGTGATCAATGTCACACGATTTCATGTCGCGTTTGCAGACGTCTTTATAACGGAGACATGGACGGCCGGTGGGTCTGATACCAGTGGCGAGCTCGCTGTACAATGTGTCTTTGGGGATCCTGCCATCTTCCATGCGGCTCACATGGCCAAGCCATCTCAAGCGCCGCTGACTCAGTAGTGTGTATAAGCTGGGGGTGTTGGCCGCTTCAAGGACTTCTGTGTTGGAGATACGGTCCTGCCACCTGATGCCAAGTATTCTCCGAAGGCAGCGAAGATGGAATGAATTGAGACGTCGCTCTTGGCTGGCATACGTTGTCCAGGCCTCGCTGCCGTAGAGCAAGGTACTGAGGACACAGGCCTGATACACTCGGACTTTTGTGTTCCGTGTCAGTGCGCCATTTTCCCACACTCTCTTGGCCAGTCTGGACATAGCAGTGGAAGCCTTACCCATGCGCTTGTTGATTTCTGCATCTAGAGACAGGTTACTGGTGATAGTTGAGCCTAGGTAGGTGAACTCTTGAACCACTTCCAGAGCGTGGTCGCCAATATTGATGGATGGAGCATTTCTGACATCCTGCCCCATGATGTTCGTTTTCTTGAGGCTGATGGTTAGGCCAAATTCATTGCAGGCAGACGCAAACCTGTCGATGAGACTCTGCAGGCATTCTTCAGTGTGAGATGTTAAAGCAGCATCGTCAGCAAAGAGGAGTTCTCTGATGAGGACTTTCCGTACTTTGGACTTCGCTCTTAGACGGGCAAGGTTGAACAACCTGCCCCCTGATCTTGTGTGGAGGAAAATTCCTTCTTCAGAGGATTTGAACGCATGTGAAAGCAGCAGGGAGAAGAAAATCCCAAAAAGTGTGGGTGCGAGAACACAGCCCTGTTTCACACCACTCAGGATAGGAAAGGGCTCTGATGAGGAGCCACCATGTTGAATTGTGCCTTTCATATTGTCATGGAATGAGGTGATGATACTTAGTAGCTTTGGTGGACATCCGATCTTTTCTAGTAGTCTGAAGAGACCACGTCTGCTGACGAGGTCAAAGGCTTTGGTGAGATCAATGAAAGCAATGTAGAGGGGCATCTGTTGTTCACGGCATTTCTCCTGTATCTGACGAAGGGAGAACAGCATGTCAATAGTCGATCTCTCTGCACGAAAGCCACACTGTGCCTCAGGGTAGACGCGCTCGGCCAGCTTCTGGAGCCTGTTCAGAGCGACTCGAGCAAAGACTTTCCCCACTATGCTGAGCAGGGAGATTCCACGGTAGTTGTTGCAGTCACCGCGGTCACCTTTGTTTTTATAGAGGGTGATGATGTTGGCATCGCGCATGTCCTGGGGTACTGCTCCCTCGTCCCAGCACAGGCATAGCAGTTCATGTAGTGCTGAGAGTCATTAATATATATCAGGAAAAGCAAGGGTCCCAACACTGATCCCTGGGGAACTTCACTACAAACCTTCCTCCAGCCTGAAAAACATCCATTAACCACTACTCTTCGTTTCCTGTCACTCAGCCAATTTTGTATCCATGTTGCTACCGTCCCTTTTATTCCATGAGCTACAAGTTTGCTCACAAGTCTGTTATGTGGCACTGTATCAAATGTCTTTTGAAAGTCCATGTACACCACATCAACAGCATTGCCCTCATCAACCCTCTCTGTTACCTCCTCAAAAAACTCCAGCAAGTTAGTTAGACATGATTTTTCTCTTAAGAAATCCATGCTGGCTTTCCTTAATGAACTCGCATTTGTCCAGATGATTACTCATTTAGTCCTGAATTATTCTTTCCACAAGTTTTCCCACCACCGAAGTTAAACTGACTGGCCTGTAGTTGCTCGGCTTATCTTCACACCCTTTCTGAACAAGGGTATAATGTTTGCAATTCTCCAGTCCTCTGGCACCACCCCCGAGTCTAAGGAAGACTGAAAAATTATGGGCAATGCCTCCATGATTTCGGCACACACTTCTCTCAGTATTCTTGGATGCATCTCATCCGGTCCTAGGAATAAAAACACAGCATTAAGACACACAGAGCAAAGAGACCCTGAGTAATAAACAGACAGCATTAATACATAGAAAGCAAAGAGACCCTCAGAAATAAATACACAGCATTAATGCACACAGAGCAAAGAGACACTCAGTAATAAACACACAGCAGAGCAAAGAGACCCTCAGTAATAAACGCGCAGCAGTAATACAGAGAGCAAAGAGACCCTGGTAATAAACACAGAGCATTATTACCACCATAGAACTATAGAAAACATAGAAAGGTTACAGCACAGGAAGAGGCCATTCAGCCCATCGTGTCTGCACCGTTTGAAAAAACTAGCCACCCATACTAATCCCACCTTCCAGCATCTGGTCCATAGCCTTGCAGGCTGCAGAATTTCAGGTGCAGGTGAGGGTTTCTGCCTCCACCACCGATCCGGGCAGTGAATTCCGGACACTCACCACCCTCTGGGTGAAAACGTTTTTCCTCATGTCCCCTCTAATCCTTCTACCAATCACCTTAAATCTGTGCCCCTGGTAATTGACCTCTCTGCTAGGGGAAACAGGTCCTTCCTGTCTACTCTGTCTAGGCCCCTCATAATTTTGTACACCTCAATTAAGTCACCCCTCAGCTTCCTCTGTTCGAAGGAAAACAACCCTAACCTATCCAATCTTTCCTCAGAGCTGCATCTTTTGAGCCCTGGCAACATTCTTGTAAATCTCCTCTGTACTCTCTCTCCAGAGCAATTATGTCCTTCCTGTAATGTGGTGACCAGAACTGTACGCAATACTCCAGCTGTGGCCTAACCAGTGTTTTATACAGTTCCAGCATTACATCTCTGCTTTTGAATTCTATACCTCAGCCAATAAAGGAAAGCATTCCATTTGCCTTCTTCACCACTCTATCTACCTGTCCTGTCACCTTCAGGGACCTGTAGACATTCACTCCAAGGTCTCTCACTTCTTCTACCCCTCTCAATATCCTCCCATTTATTGTATATTCCCTTGCTTTATTTGCCCTCCCCAAATGCTTTACCTCACACTTCTCTGGATTGAATTCCATTTGCTACTTTTCCGCCCACTCAACCAAACCATTGATATCATTCTGGAGTCTACAGCTATCCTCTTCACTATCAACTACACAACCAATTTTTGTCTCATCAGCAAATTTCCCAATCATATCTCCCACATTTAAGTCCAGATCATTAACATATACCACAAACAGCAAAGGACCCAACACTGAGCCCTGTGGAACACCACTGGAAACAGCTTTCCATTCACAAAAACATCCATCGACTACTACCCTTTGTTTCCTGTCCCTGAGCCAATCTTGTATCCAACCTGTCATATTGCTCTGTATCCAATGGGCTTTCATTTTACTGACCAGTCTGTCATGTGGGACCTTGTCAAATGCCTTATAAAATCCATGTAGACCACATCCACTGCACTACCCTCATCAATCCTCCTTGTTACTTCCTCAAAAACCCAATCAAGTTTGTAAGACATGACCTTCCCTTAACAAATCCATGTTGACTATCCCTGATTAATCCGTGCCTTTCGAAGTGGCAGTTTATCCCGTCCCTCAGAATAGATTCTAACAATTTACCCACCAGCGAGGTCAGACTGACCAGCCTATAATTATTTAGCCTATCCCTCGCACCCTTTTTAAACAATGGTACAACGTTCGCAGACCTCCAATCGTCTGGTACCTCTCATCCCTCTCCTTCGTGAATACAGAGACAAAATACTCATTAAGAACCCTGCCCAAATCTTTTGCATCCAAGTGTAAGTTCCCTTGTACATCTCTGATAGGTCCTACCCTTTCCTTAGTTATCCTCTTGCTCTTAATGTATTGATAAAACATCTTCGGGTTTGCCTTGATTTTACCTACCAATAATTTTTCATGTCAAATCTTTGCTTTCCTATTTCCCTGTTTACTTCATCCCTGCACTTTCTATACTCCTCTAGGCTTTCTAAAGTATGAAGATATTTGTGATCATCATAAGCTTTCTTTTTCTGCTTTAACTTACCCTGTAAGCTTCTAGATAACCAGGCAGCTCTAGATTTGGCCATACCACCCTTTCTCTTTGTGGGGACATGTCTACACTGTGCCTGTTGTATCTCGCTTTTAATGCCTCCCACTGATTTCCACTGATTTTCCTTCAAG
Organism: Heterodontus francisci; assembly: GCF_036365525.1. Taxonomy (NCBI): domain Eukaryota; kingdom Metazoa; phylum Chordata; class Chondrichthyes; order Heterodontiformes; family Heterodontidae; genus Heterodontus; species Heterodontus francisci. The sequence continues at coordinate 57,631 of NW_027141857.1, read as the reverse complement.
TAGCTGTATGAAGTCCACTTTCACCAGTTTGCACTGGAGTGCTGACTTGGGTTGCATTAGAGTGCTATAGTGGAAGTTTGGTAACTGAGGATAATTAAGGGTTAATTTTATCTTAAATCTAATCTGTCTTTTATTTAGCAGATTAACTTAACAGTTGCTGTTAGGGTTGGAGAAGGTGAGTTTTAGACCAGCTTTAAACAGGATTCACTCAGACTCTGCTTGCAGCTGCACCTTGTTAATTAGAGAATTGGCTGAAACCAGTTTTCAGGGGGCGAGAGTGAGTCAGTATAAAAGTGAGCCATCTTACAGTCCTGACTATGTTTGCACTTGAGTGCTACAGTGGAAGTTTGGTAACTGAGGAAGTTCGGTGAGGAGCTCCTTTCATTTCCTCCCTGACCTCAGAGTGAGGGGAGCTGAGAGCTTCCAAAGAACACAGCTGACTGGTGAGTAAGTCCTGGTGGGTATTTTTCAAAGTGGATTGAATTGTAAGTCATTGTTTTAGCAAGACATGGTTGATTTTTAAAATTATAAATCTTCTAAAGTTTTAAATTTAAAGGGTTTTGTCATGACAGGAGAACTTGAAGACGTGGTTTGCTCCTCTTGCTGCATGTGGGAATCCGGGAACATTTCCAGTCCCCGGGACCAGCATGTGTGCAGGAAGTGTGTCCAGCTGCAGCTCCTGGAAGCTCGGGTTTCAGAGCTGGAACGGTGGCTGGAAACACTGTGGAGCATCCGCGAGGCTGAGAGCATCATGGATAGCACGTACAGAGAGGTGGTCACACCGCAGCTGAAGGGACTTGAGGAAGGAAAGGAATGGGTGACCACCAGGCAGTCCAAGAGAAACAGGCAGGTAGTTCAGGAGTCCCCTGGGTCCCGCTTGCAAATCGGTATTCCATTGAGGAGGCTGGTTCCTCCATGGAGTGCAGACAGAGCCAAGCTTCTGGCACCACAAGCAGCCTGTCTGTACAGGAAGGGGGAAAGAGAGGAAGAGCAATAGTAATAGGGGATTCTATAGTCGGGGGAACAGATAGGCGCTACTGTGGCCATCAATGTGACTCCAGGATGGTGTGTTGTCTCCCTGGTGCCAGGGTCCGGGATGTAATTGAACGGCTGCAGGGCATCCTGAAGGGTGAGGGTGATAAGGTAGAGGTCATGGTACATGTTGGTACCAATGACATAGGTAGAAAGAGGGATGAGGTCTTGTATCAAGAATTCAGGGAGTGAGGCAGCAGACTAAAAAGCAGGACCTCTCGGGTTGTAATCTCTGGATTACTCCCAGTGCCACGTGCTAGCGAGTATAGAAATAGGAGAATAGCACAGATGAATGCGTGGCTTAAGAGTTGGTGCAGGAGGGAGGGTTTTAGATTCCTGGGCCACTGGGACCGTTTCTGGGGAAGGTGGGACCGTACAAGTGGGACGGTCTACATCTGAACCAGAGGGGGACTAACATCCTTGCTGGCAGGTTTGCTAGTGCTGTTGGGAAGAGTTTAAACTAATTTGGCAGGGGAAGGGGATGCAGACTCCTAGCAGAATAGGGACACAGCTAAACACAGGAAAGCAAACAAGTCAGAAGGAATACAGCAGAAGTAAGTTTCAAGAGAGTAAGACCAGGATGGAAGGCCTCTGCTTTAATGCCAGGAGTATTACAGGTAAAACGGATGAGTTAAGGGCAATGATTGACACGTGGAATTGTGATATAGCAGCCATCACGGAGACATGGTTGAGGGAGGGGCAGGATTGGCAGCTCAATATCCCGGGATATAGAATCTTCAGGCGAGACAGAGGAGGGGGCATTGCAATATTAGTTAAAGAACGAAGAAAATTACAGCACAGGAACAGGCCCTTCGGCCCTCCAAGCCTGCGCCGATCCAAATCCTCTATCTAAACCTGTCACCTATTTTCTAAGGGTCTGTATCTCTTTTCTTCCTGTCCATTCATGTATCTGTCTAGATACATCTTAAAAGACGCTATCGTGCCCGCGTCTACCACCTCCGCTGGCAACGCGTTCCAGGCACCCACCACCCTCTGCGTAAAGAACTTTCCACGCATATCCCCCCTAAACTTTCCCCTCTCACTTTGAACTCGTGACCCCTAGTAATTGAATCCCCCACTCTGGGGAAAAAGCTTCTTGCTATCCACCCTGTCCATACCTCATGATTTTGTACACCTCAATCAGGTCCCCCCTCAACCTCCGTCTTTCTAATGAAAATAATCCTAATCTACTCAACCTCTCATCATAGCTAGTGCCCTCCATACCAGGCAACATCCTGGTGAACCTCCTCTGCACCCTCTCCAAAGCATCTACATCCTTTTGGTAATGTGGCGACCAGAACAGCACGCAGTATTCCAAATGCGGCCGAACCAAAGTCTTATACAACTGTAACACGACCTGCCAACCCTTGTACTCAATACCCTGTCCGATGAAGGAAAGTATGCCTTCTTGACCACTCTATTGACCTGCGTTGCCACCTTCAGGGAACAATGGACCTGAACACCTAAATCTCTCTGTACATCAATTTTCCCCAGGACTTTTCCATTTACTGTATAGTTCACTCTTGAATTGGATCTTCCAAAATGCATCACCTCGCATTTGCCCGAATTGAACTCCATCTGCCATTTCTCTGCCCAACTCTCCAATCTATCTATATTCGGCTGTATTCTCTGACAGTCCACTTCACTATCTGCTACTCCACCAATCTTAGTGTCGTCTACAAACTTACTGATCAGACCACCTATACTTTCCTCGAAATCATTTATGTATATCTCAAACAACAGTGGTCCCAGCACGGATCCCTGTGGAACACCACTGGTCACGCGTCTCCATTTTGAGAAACTCCCTTCCACTGCTACTCTCTGTCTCCTGTTGCCCAGCCAGTTCTTTATCCATCTAGCTAGTGCACCCTGGACCCCATGCGACTTCACTTTCTCCATAAACCTACCATGGGGAACCTTATCAAACGCCTTACTGAAGTCCATGTATATGACATCTACAGCCCTTCCCTCATCAATCAACTTTGTCACTTCCTCAAAGAATTCTATTCAGTTGGTAAGACATGACCTTCCCTGCACAAAACCATGTTGCCTATCACTGATAAGCCCATTTTCTTCCAAATGGGAATAGATCCTATCCCTCAGTATCTTCTCCAGCAGCTTCCCTACCACTGATGTCAGACTCACCGGTCTATAATTACCTGGATTATCCCTGCTACCCTTCTTAAACAAGGGGACAACATTAGCAATTCTCCAGTCCTCCGGGACCTCACCCGTGTTTAAGGATGCTGCAAAGATATCTGTTAAGGCCCCAGCTATTTCCTCTCTCGCTTCCCTCAGTAACCTGGGATAGATCCCATCCGGACCTGGGGACTTGTCCACCTTAATGCCTTTTAGAATACCCAACACTTCCTCCCTCCTTATGCCGACTTGACCTAGAGTAATCAAACATCTGTCCCTAACCTCAACATCCGTCATGTCCCTCTCATCGGTGAATACCAATGCAAAGTACTCGTTTAGAATCTCGCCCATTTTCTCTGACTCCACGCATAACTTTCCTCCTTTGTCCTTGAGTGGGCCAATCCTTTCTCTAGTTACCCTCTTGCTCCTTATATATGAATGAAAGGCTTTGGGATGTTCCTTAACCCTGCTTGCTAAAGATATTTCATGACCCCTTTTAGCCCTCTTAATTCCTCGTTTCAGATTGGTCCTACATTCCCGATATTCTTTCAAAGCTTCGTCTTTCTTCAGCCGCCTAGACCTTATGTATGCTTCCTTTTTCCTCTTAGCTAGTTTCACAATTTCACCTGTCATCCATGGTTCCCTAATCTTGCCATTTCTATCCCTCATTTTCACAGGAACATGTCTTTCCTGCACGCTAATCAACCTCTCTTTAAAAGCCTCCCACATATCACATGTGGATTTACCTTCAAACAGCTGCTCCCAATCTACATTCCCCAGCTCCTGCCGAATTTTGGTATAGTTGGCCTTCCCCCAATTTAGCACTCTTCCTTTAGGACCACTCTCGTCTTTGTCCATGAGTATTCTAAAACTTAAGGAATTGTGATCACTATTCCCAAAGTAGTCTCCTACTGAAACTTCAACCACCTGGCCGGGCTCATTCCCCAACACCAGGTCCAGTATGGCCCCTTCCCGAGTTGGACTATTTACATACTGCTCTAGAAAACCCTCCTGGATCCTCCTTACAAATTCTGCTCCATCTAGACCTCTAACACTTAGTGAATCCCAGTCAATGTTGGGAAAATTAAAATCTCCTATCACCACCACCCTGTTGCTCCTACATCTTTCCATAATCTGTTTACATATTTGTACCTCTATCTCACGCTCGCTGTTGGGAGGCCTGTAGTACAGCCCCAACATTGTTACCGCACCCTTCCTATTTCTGAGTTCTGCCCATATTGCCTCACTGTTCGGGTCCTCCATAGTGCCCTCCTTCAGCACAGCTGTGATATCCTCTTTGACCAGTAATGCAACTCCTCCACCCCTTTTACCTCCCTCTCTATCCTGCCTGAAGCATCGATATCCTGGGATATTTAGTTGCCAATCATGCCCTTCCCTTAACTAAGTCTCAGTAATAGCAATAACATCATACTCCCAGGTACTAATCCAAGCCCTAAGTTCATCTGCCTTACCTACTACACTTCTTGCATTAAAACAAATACACCTCAGACCACCAGTCCCTTTGCGTTCATCATCTGCTCCCTGCCTACTCTTCCCCTTAGTCACGCTGACTTCATTATCTAGTTCCTTACAGGCTTTAGTTACTACCTCCTTACTGTCCACTGACCTCCTCATTTGGTTCCCATCCCCCTGCCACATTAGTTTAAACCCTCCCCAACAGCGTTAGCAAAAGCACCCCCAAGGACATTGGTTCCAGTCCGGCCCTGGTGTAGACCGTCCAATTTGTAATAGTCCCACCTCCCCCAGAACCGGTCCCAATGTCCCAAAAATCTGAACCCCTCCCTCCTGCACCATCTCTCAAGCCACGCATTCATCCTGACGATTCTTTCATTTCTACTCTTACTAGCAGGTGGCACTGGTAGCAATCCTGAGATTACTACCTCTGAGGTCCTACTTTAAACTTGGCTCCTAACTCCCTAAGTTCTGCTTGTAGGACCTCATCCCGTTTTTTACCTATATCATTGGTGCCTATGTGCACAACAACAACTGGCTGTTCACCCTCCCCCTTCAGAATGTTCTGCAGCTGATCTGAGACATCCCTGACCCGTGCACCTGGGAGGCAACATACCATTTGGGAGTCTCGTTTTCGACCACAGAACCGCCTATCTACTCCCCTTACAATCGAATCCCCTATGACTATAGCCCTTCCACTCTTTTTGCCGCCCTTCCGCACAGCAGAGCCAGCCACGGTGCCATGAACCTGGCTACTGCTGCCTTCCCCTGGTGAGCCATCTCCCTCAACAGTATCCAAAACAGTATCAAAAACAAGAAATGCTGGAATCACTCAGCAGGTCTGGCAGCATCTGTGGAAAGAGAAGCAGAGTTAACGTTTCGGGTCAGTGACCCTTCTTCGGAACTGACAAATATTAGAAAAGTCACAGATTATAAGCAAGTGAGGTGGGGGTGGGGAAAGAGATAACAAAGGAGAAGGTGCAGATTGGACCAGGCCACATAACTGACCAAAAGGTCATGGAGCAAAGGCAAACAATATGTTAATGGTGTGTTGAAAGACAAAGCATTAGTACAGATTAGGTGTGAATACACTGAATATTGAACAGCAGCAAGTGCAAACCTGAAAAAAACAGTGGGTAAGCAAACTGAACAAACTAAGATGAAATGAAATAAATGCAAAAAAAGATAGTAAAAAATGTAAAAAAGAACAGTAAAGAACTGTAAAAAACAGTATACCTGTTTTGGAGGGAGATGACCGCAGGGGACATCTGCGCTGCCTTCCTGCTCTTTCTCTGCCTTTTGGTCAACCATTCCCTTTCTCCCTCAGCAATCCTAATCTGCGGTGTGACCAATTCGCTAAACATGCTATCCACGACCTCCTCAGCATCGCGGATGCTCCAAAGTGAGTCCATCCGCAGCTCCAGAGCCGTCATGCGGTCTAACAAGAGCTGCAGTTGGACACACTTCCTACACGTGAAGGAGTCAGGGACATCAGCCGTGTCCCTGAGCTCCCACGTTGAGCAAGAGGAGCATAACACGGGTCTGAGATCTCCTGCCATTTTTAATCTTAAGCTTAACTTAGTCTGAAACTTAGATAAATGAAAAAGGAACGAAAAGTTTTTACCAATCACACGGAAAAAAAAATAGAAAAAGCCTTACCTTATCTGCACACCACCGAGTCGGTTTTTTTTGGTTCGAGGAGGAGGGCGGGTGGGAGACACTACAGGTGTAGTGTCTCGGGTTCAGCCGCTACCCAAATATATAGGACTTACTTACCCAGCTGCCACCTTGCTCTCCCTGTCGCCGCTGCAAAAAGAATATTTATATTCTTTTATTCTTTTAAAAAGAATATATAAATATTTATAGCAGGAATCTAGCACGAGGGACCATACAGTTATAACAATTTAGTCAGGATTTAATAAGTATTTATTCATCTGAAATTAATTTATTAATTAGTGCTAGAAATGTCAGTTAGAGGGGTGAAGTGCTTCACCTGTCAGATCTGGGAGGTCCGTGACTCTTCCAGCGTTCCGGACGACTACATCTGCAGGAAGTGTACCCAGTTGCAGCTCCTCACAGACCGCATGGATCGGTTGGAGCGGCAACTGGATGCACTTAGGAGCATGCAGGTGGCAGAGAGCGTCAAAGACAGGAGTTTTAGAGAAGTGGTTACACCCAAGGTGCAGGCAGATAGATGGGTGACCGCTAGAAGGGGCAGACAGTCAGTGAGGAATCCCCTGTGGCTATCCCCCTCTCTAACAAGTATACCGTTTTGGATACTGTTGGGGGGGCGATGGCCTATCAGGAGAAAACAGCAGCAGCCTGAGCAGTGGCACCACGGTTGGCACTGTTGTTCAGCAGGGAGGGACAAAGCGCAGAAGAGCAATAGTTATAGGGGACTCTACAGTCAGGGGCACAGATAGGCACTTCTGTGGACGTGAAAGAGACTCCAGGATGATATGTTGCCTCCCTGGTGCCAGGGTCAAGGATGTCTCTGAACGGACAGGGGGCATTCTGAAGGGGGAGGGTGAACAGCCAGATGTTGTGGTACATATCGGTACCAATGACATAGGCAGGAAGAGTGACGAGGTCCTGTAGGGGGAGTTTAGGGAGTTAGGTAGTAAGTTTAAAAAACAGGACCTCTAGGATTGTAAATCTCGAGATTACTCCCTGTGCCACGTGCCAGTGAGGCTAGAAAGAGGAAGATAGTGCAGCTAAACACGTGGCTGAACAGCTGGTGTAGAAGGGAGGGTTTCAGATATCTGGACCATTGGGATCTCTTCAGGGACAGATGAGACCTGTACAAGAAGGACGGGTTGTATCTAAACTGGAGGGGCACTAATATCCTGGCTGCGAGATTTGCTAGTGTCACTCGGGAGGGTTTAAACTAGTGTGGCGGGGGGTGGGAACCAGAGCAGTAGGACAGCAGGTGAAGTAAATGAGGGGGAACTCGTAAATAAGGCCTGTAAGACTAAGAGGAAGAGCAGCCAGGGAGATGTTGCGGAGCACAGTGGGACTGGTGGTCTGAAGTGCATTTGTTTCAATGTGAGAAGTATAACAGGTAAGGCAGATGAACTTAAAGCTTGGATTAGTACTTGGAACTATGATGTTGTTGCTATTACAGCGACTTGGTTGAGGGAAGGACAGGATTGGCAGCTAAATGTTCCAGGATTTAGAAGCTTCAGGCGGGATAGAGGGGGGATGTAAAATGGGTGGGGGAGTTGCATTACTGGTTAAGGAGAATATCACAGCTGTACTGCGGGAGGACACTTCGGAGGGGAGGCAGCGAGGCAATATGGGTGGAGCTCAGGAATAGGAAGGGTGCAGTCAGGGGTTTTCTACAGGCCTCCCAACAGCCAGCGGGAGGTAGAGGAGCAGATATGTAGACAGATTTTGGAAAGATGTAAAGGTAACAGGGTTGTAGTGGTGGGTGATTTTAACTTCCCCAATATTGACTGGGACTCACTTAGTGCTAGGGGCTTGGATGGGGTAGAATTTGTAAGGAGCATCCAGGAGGGCTTCTTGAAACAATATTTAGATAGTCCAACTAGGGAAGGGGCCGTACTGGACCTGGTATTGGGGAATGAGCCCGGCCAGGTGGTCGAAGTTTCAGTAGGGGATCATTTTGGGAACAGTGACCATAATTCCATAAGTTTTAAGGTACTTGTGGATAAGGATAAGAGTAGTCCTCGGGTGAAGGTGCTAAATTGGGGGAAGGCTAATTATTACAATATTAGGCAGGAACTGAAGAATTTGGATTGGGGGCGGCTGTTTGAGGGTAAATCAACATCTGACATGTGGGAGTCTTTCAAACGTCAGTTGATTAGAATCCAGGACCGGCATGTTCCTGTGAGGAAGAAGGAAAAGTTTGGCAAGTTTCGGGAACCTTGGATAACGCGGGATATTGTGAGCCTCGTCAAAAAGGAAAAGGAATCATTCGTAAGGGCTGGAAAGCTAGGAACAGACGAATCCCTTGAGGAATATAAAGACAGTAGAAAGGAACTTAAGCAAGGAGTCAGGAGGGCTAAAAGGGGTCATGAAAAGTCATTGGCAAACAGGATTAAGGAGAATCCCAAGGCTTTTTATACGTATATAACGAGCAAGAGGGTAACCAGGGAAAGGGTTGGCCCGCTTAAGGACAGAGAAGGGAATCTGTGTGGAGCCAGAGGAAATGGGCGAGGTACTAAATGAGTACTTTGCATCAGTATTCACCAAAGAGAAGGACTTGGTGGATGATGAGTCTAGGGAAGGGAGTGTAGATAGTCTCAGTCATCTCATTATCAAAAAGGAGGAGGTGTTGGGTGTCTTGCAAAGCATTAAGGTAGATAAGTCCCCAGGGCCTGATGGGATCTACCCCAGAATACTAAGGGAGGCAAGGGAAGAAATTGCTGGGGCCTTGACAGAAATCTTTGTATCCTCATTGGCTACAGGTGAGGTCCCAGAGGACTGGAGAATAGCCAATGTTGTTCCTTTGTTTAAGAAGGGTAGCAAGGATAATCCAGGAAATTACAGGCCGGTGAGCCTTACGTCAGTGGTAGGGAAATTATTAGAGAGGATTCTTTGGGACAGGATTTACTCCCATTTGGAAACAAACAAATTTATTAGTGAGAGGCAGCATGGTTTTGTGAAGGGGAGGTCGTGTCTCACTAATTTGATTGAGTTTTTTGAGGAAGTGACGAAGATGATTGATGAAGGAAGGGCAGTGGATGTTATCTATATGGACTTCAGTAAATCCTTTGACAAGGTCCCTCATGGCAGACTGATACAAAAGGTGAAGTCACATGGGATCAGAGGGGAGCTGGCAAGATGGATACAGAACTGGCTCAGTCATAGAAGACAGAGGGTAGCAGTGGAAGGGTGCTTTTCTATATGGAGGGATGTGGTGTTCTGCAGGGATCAGTGCTGGGACCTTTCCCCTTTGTCGTATATATAAATGATTTGGAGGAAAATGTAGCTGGTCTGATTAGTAAGTTTGCGGACGACACAAAGGTTGGTGGAGTTGCGGATAATGATGAGGATTGTCAGAGGATACAGCAGGATATAGATCAGTTGGAGACTTGGGCGGAGAAATGGCAGATGGAGTTTAATCCGAACAAATGTGAGGTCATGCATTTTGGAAGATCTAATGCAGGTGGGAAGTATACAGTAAATGGCAGAACCCTTAGGAGTATTGACAGGCAGAGAGATCTGGACGTACAGGTCCACAGGTCACTGAAAGTGGCAACGCAGGTGGATAAGGTAGTCAAGAAGGCATACGGCATGCTTGCCTTCATCGGTCAGGGCATAGAGTATAAAAATAGGAACGTCATGCTGCAGCTGTACAGAACTTTAATTATGCCACACTTAGAATATTGTGTGCAATTCTGGTCGCCACACGACCAGAAGGATGTGGAGGCTTTGGAGAGGGTACAGAGGAGGTTTACCCGGTTGTTGCCTGGTCTGGAGGGCATTAGCTATGAGGAGAGGTTGGATAAACTCGGATTGTTTTCACTGGAATGACGGAGTTGGAGGGGCGACATGATAGAGGTTTACAAAGTTATGAGCGGCATGGACAGAGTGGATAGTCAGAAGCTTTTTCCCAGGGTGGAAGAGTCAGTTACTAGGGGACATAGGTTTAAGGTGAGAGGGGCAAAGTTTAGAGGGGATGTACAAGGCAAGTTCTTTACACAGAGGGTGGTGAGTGCCTGGAACTTGCTGCCGGGGGAGGTGGTGGAAGCAGGTAGGATAATGACGTTTAAGAGGCATCTTGACATATACATGAATAGGAAGGGAATAGAGGGATATGGTCCCCGGAAGTGCAGAAGGTTTTAGTTTAGGCAGGCATCAAGATCGGTGCAGGCTTGGAGGGCCGAATGACCTGTTCCTGTGCTGTACTGTTCTTTGTTCTTTGTTCAAAGAAGGGATATGAGAAAGCTCTGGCTGGTAAAATTAGGGAAAATCCCAAGATATTCTATAAGTATATCAATGGGAAGAGAATAACCAGGGAAAGATTAGGACCCATCAGGGACCAAGCAGGAAATTTGTGGGTGGAGCCAGAGGACATTGGTAGGGTGTTGAAAGAATACTTCACATCTGTCTTCACCCAAGAGAATGAGGATGTAGATATGGAACTTAGAGAGAGAGACTGTGAGGTTCTTGAGCAAATTGTCATAGGGAGTGACAAGGTATTGGAGGTTTTGGCAGGCTTAAAAGTGGACAAATCTCCAGGTCCGGACGATTTGTGTCCCAGGATGCTGTGAGAAGCAGGACTGGAGATTGCAGGGGCTCTGACCCTAATTTTTAATTCCTCTCTGGCCACGGGGGAGGTGCCAGAGGACTGGAGAACAGCTAATATGGTCCCACTATTTAAGAAAGGTTGTCGAGATAAGCCAGGGAACTACAGACCAGTGAGTCTCACGTCAGTGGTAGGGAAACTATTGGAGAAAATTCTGAAGGAGAGAATCTATCTCCACTTGGAGAGGCAAAATTTGATTAGGAATAGTCAGCATGGCTTTGTCAGAGGGAGGTCATGCCTAACAAATTTGATTAAATTTTTTAAGCATGTGACCAGGTGTGTAGATGAGGGTAGTGCAGTTGATGTAGTTTACATGGATTTCAGCAAAGCCTTTGACGGTCCCACATGGGAGACTTATCAAGAAAGGAAATGTACATGGGATACAGGGTAACTTGATAAGGTGGATTCAAAATTGGCTTAGCTGTAGCAGACAGTGACAGATGGCCTTTTTAGTGACTGGAAGCCAGTGTCCAGTGGCGTACCACAGGGATCTGTGCTGGGTCCCCTGTTTGTCATTTATATAAACGACATAGATGACTATGTGAGGGGTAGGATCAGTAAGTTCGCGGATGACACCAAGATTGGCCGAGTGGTTAACAGTGAGGTGGAGTGTCTTAGGTTACAGGAAGATATAGACGGGATGGTCAAATGGGCAGAAAAGTGGCAGATGGAATTTAACGCTGAAAAGTGTGAGGTGATACACTTTGGAAGGAGTAATGTGACACGGAAGTATTCAATGAATGGCCTGACACTGGGAAGTTCCCAGGAACAAAGGGACCTTGGCGTGTTTGTCCATAGATCTCTGAAGGCAGAAGGGCAGGTTAATAGGGTGGTGAAAAAGGCATATGGGACACTTGCCTTTATCAATCGAGGCATAGATTACGAAAGCAGGGAGATCATGTTGGAGTTGTACAGAACTTTGGTAAGGCCACAGCAGGAGTACTGTGTGCAATTCTGGCCGCCACATTATAGGAAGGATGTGATTGCACTGGAGGGGGTGTAGAGGCGATTCATCAGGATGTTGCCTGGGATGGAACATTTAAGCTATGAAGAGGTTGGATAGGCTTGGGTTGCTTTCACTGGAGCAGAGAAGACTGAGGGGTGACCTGATCGAGGTGTACAAGATTATGAGGGGCATGGACAGGGTGGATCGGGATAAGCTGTTCCCTTTAGTTGAAGGGTCAGTTAATGAGGGGTCACAAGTTTAAGGTGAGGGGCAGGAGGTTTAAGGGGGATTTGAGGAAGAACTTTTTTACCCAGAGGGTGGTGACGGTCTGGAATGCACTGCCTGGGAGGCTGGTAGAGGCGGGTTGCCTCACATCCTTTAAAAAGTACCTGGATGAGCATTTGGCATGTCATAACATTCAAGGCTATGGGCCAAGTGCTGGCAAATGGGATTAGGTAGACAGGTCAGGTGTCTTTAATGCATCGGTGCAGACTCGATGGGCCACAGGGCCTCTTCTGCACTGTACTATTCTGTGATTCTGTGAGATCACCTCTCAGCTTCGTAAAATTTGCCTTCTCCAATTTAGAACTTTTACTCCTGTTCTATCTTTTCCTTTACCATAATAATGCTAAATCTAATTGTATTATGGTCACTATTTCCAAAATGGTCACCCACTGTTACTTCAATCACTTGCCCAGCTTCATTTCCTAAGACTAAATCTAGAATTGCACCCTCTCTCATTGGGCTTGTTACGTGCTTGCTAAAAAAGTTCTCATGAATGCAGTTCAAGAATTTTGTGCCCTTCACACTGTTTGTATCGCAGTTAATATCAGGGTAGTTGAAATCCTCAGAAATTTGCCTACATATTTGTTCTTCTATCTCCCTCTCACTATTTGGGGGTCTATAGTACACTCCTAGTAGTGTGGCTGCCCCTTTTTTATTTCTCAGCTCAACCCATATGGCCTCATTTGATGATTCATTTCGCATATCATCCCTCCTCACAGCTGTAATTGATTTCTTTAATCAATAATGCTACACCCCTTCTCTATCCTGCCTGAAACCCCTATCCAGGGATGTTGAGCTGCCATTTCTACTCCTCTTTAAGCCAAGTTTCCTTTTAACAATGATATCATGCTGTCATGTGTCTATCTGTGCCCTCAGCTCATTGGCTTTATTTACTATATTCCTTGTATTTAAATAAATACCCTTTAACACGGCCTAATTCCTGTGCTGCACACTTTTTAACCTTTGCTTCTTCTGTCTTTCAGAGTCACTTGCTTATTTTCTGCCTCCTGTTCCGCCTCCTGTTCCCTGCCCTGAAATTGTCCTATCTAAGACTGTGCTCAGGTTCCCATCCCCTTGCAAAACTAGTTTAAACCATCCCCAACAGCACTAGCAAACCTTCCTGCAAGGATATTTGTCCCAGTCCTGTTCAGGTGTAGACCGTCCGGCTTGTACAGGTCCCACCTTCCCCACAACCGGTCCCAATGCCCCAGAAATCTGAAGCCCTCCCTCTTGCACCATCTCTCCAGCCACGCATTCATCTGGTGTATTCTCCTATTTCTATACTCACTAGCACATGGCCTTGGGAATACTCCAGAGATTATTACCTTTTGAGGTCCTAACTCCCTAAACTCAGCCTGCAGGATCTCATCCCTTTTTCTTCCTTTGTCCTTGGTACCAATGTGGACCACGACCTCTGGCTGTGCACCCTCGCCCTACAGAATGCTCTATAGCCACTCTGATATCCATGACCCTTGCCCTAGGGAGGCAACATACCATCCTGGAATCACATCTGCAACTGGGAGGCAGTCGAGTAGTGGTAATGTCACTGGACTAGCAATGCGGAGGTCCAGGCTAGTGCTCGAGGGACTTAGATTCGAATCCCACCACAGCAGATGGTGAAATTTGAATTCAATTAATAAATCTGGAGTTAAAGAGCTAGTCTAATGATGGCCATGAAACCATTGTCGATTGTTGTAAAAACCCATCTGGTTCACTAATGTCCTTTAGGGAAGGAAATCTGCCGTCCTTACCTGGTCTGGCCTACATGTGACTCCAGACCCACAGTAATATGGTTGACTCTTAACTGCCCTCTGAAATGGCCTAACAAGTCACTCAGTTCAAGGGCAATTAGGGATGAGCAATAAATGCTGACCTAGCCAGCGACACCCACATCCCATGAACAAATAAGAAAAGACCATAGAAATGCCTATCTGTTCCCCTAACTATAGAATCCCCTATCACTATTGCTCTCTTGTCCTTTCTCCTCCCTTCTCTGCACAGCTGAGCCACCCATGGTGCTCTGGTCATGACTCTCACTGCACTCTCCAGAGAAACCCTCTCTCCCATCAGTACTCAGATCTGAAAATGGGATGCCCTCTGGGGACTCCTGCAATACCTGCCTTGTCCTTCTTGTCTGTCTGGCAGCCACCCAGTCCCTCTCTGCCTGCGCTCTCTTAAGCTGAAGGGTGACCACCTCCTGAATCGTGCTATCCATGTATCTGTCAGCCTCACAAATGTACCTCAGTGACACCAGTTGCTCCTCGAGTTGCAAGATTCAAAGAACAAAAAAAGAACAAAGAACAGTACAGTACAGGAACAGGCCATTCGGCCCTCCAAGCCTGCGTCGATCTTGCTGCCTGCCTAAACTAAACCCTTCTGCACTTCCGGGGACCATATCCCTCTATTCCCATCCTATTCATGTATTTGTCAAGATGCCTCTTAAACGTCATTATCCTACCTGCTTCCACCACCTCCCCCGGCAGCAAGTTCCAGGCACTCACCACCCTCTGTGTAAAGAACTTGCCTTGCACATTCCCTCTAAACTTTGCCCCTCTCAACTTAAACCTATGTCCCCTAGTAACTGACTCTTCCACCCTGGGAAAAAGCTTCTGACTATCCACTCTGTCCATGCCGCTCATAACTTTGTAAACCGCTATCATGTCGCCCCTCCAACTCCGTCATTCCAGTGAAAACAATCCGAGTTTATCCAACCTCTCTCATAGCTAATGCCCTCCAGACTAGGCAACATCCGGGTAAACCTCTTCTGTACCCTCTCCAAAGCCTCCATGTCCTTCTGGTAGTGTGGCGACCAGAATTGCACGCAATATTCTAAGTGTGGCCTAACTAAGGTTCTGTACAGCTGCAGCATGACTTGCCAATTTTTATACTCTATGCCCCGACCGATGAAGGCAAGCATGCCGTATGCCTTCTTGACTACCTTATTAGAATTAGAATTAGAACATTACAGCACAGTACAGGCCCTTCGGCCCTCGATGTTGCGCCGATCATCTGACCTACACTATTCCATTTACATCCATATGTCTATCCAATGACCACTTAAATGCCCTTAAAGTTGGCGAGTCTACTACTGTTGCAGGCAGGGCGTTCCACGCCCCTACTACTCTCTGCGTAAAGAAACTACCTCTGACATCTGTCCTATATCTTTCACCCCTCAACTTAAAGCTATGTCCCCTCATGTTTGCCATCCTCATCCGAGGAAAAAGACTCTCACTATCCACCCTATCTAACCCTCTGATTATCTTGTATGTCTCTATTAAGTCACCTCTCCTCCTCCTTCTCTCTAACGAAAACAACCCCAAGTCCCTCAGCCTTTCCTCGTAAGACCTTCCTTCCATACCAGGCAACATCCTAGTAAATCTCCTCTGCACCCTTTCCAAAGCTTCCACATCCTTCCTATAATGCGGTGACCAGAACTGCACGCAATACTCAAGGTGCGGCCTCACCAGAGTTTTGTACAGCTGCATCATGACCTCGTGGCTCCGAAACTCGATCCCCCTACTAATAAAAGCTAACACACCATATGCCTTCTTAACAGCCCTATTAACCTGGGTAGCAACTTTCAGGGATTTATGTACCTGGATACCAAGATCTCTCTGCTCATCTACACTACCAAGAATCTTCCCATTAGCCCAGTACTCTGCATTGCTGTTACTCCTTCCAAAGTGAATCACCTCACACTTCTCCGCATTAAACTCCATTTGCCATCTCTCAGCCCAGCTCTGCAGCCTATCTATGTCCCTCTGTACCCTACAACACCCTTCGACACTATCCACAACTCCACCGACCTTCGTGTCATCCGCAAATTTACTAACCCACCCTTCTACACCCTCATCCAGGCCGTTTATAAAAATGACAAACAGCAGTGGCCCCAAAACAGAACCTTGCGGTACACCACTAGTAACTAAACTCCAGGATGAACATTTGCCATCAACCACCACCCTCTGTCTTCTTTCAGCTAGCCAATTTCTGATCCAAAGCTCTAAATCACCTTCAACCCCATACTTCCGTATTTTCTGCAATAGCCTACCGTGGGGAACCTTATCAAACGCCTTACTGAAATCCATATACACCACATCCACGGCTTTACCCTCATCCACCTGTTTGGTCACCTTCTCGAAAAACTCAATAAGGTTTGTGAGGCACGACCTACCTTTCACAAAACTGTGCTGACTATCGCAAATGAACTTATTCTTTTCAAGATGATTATAAATCCTGTCTCTTATAACCTTTTCCAACATTTTACCCACAACCGAAGTAAGGCTCACAGGTCTATAATTACCAGGGCTGTCTCTACTCCCCTTCTTGAACACCTGCGCACCGGCAAGCATGCCGTATGCCTTCTTGACTACCTTATCCACCTGCGTTGCCACTTTCAGTGACCTGTGGATCTGTACACCCAGATCTCTCTGCCTGTCAATACTCCTGAGGGTTCTGCCATTTACTGTATACTTCCCACCTGGATTAGATCTTCCAAAATGCATTACCTCACATTTGTCTGGATTAAACTCCATCTGCCATTTCTCCGCCCAAGTCTCCAACCGATCTATATCCTGCTGTATACTCTGACAATCCTCATCACTATCCGCAACTCCACCAACCTTTGTGTCGTCCGCAAACTTACTAATCAGACCAGCTACATTTTCCTCCAAATCATTTATATATACTACAAAGAGCAAAGGTCCCAGCACTGATCCCTGTGGAACCACTAGTCACATCCCTCCATTCAGAAAAGCACCCTTCCACTGCTACCCTCTGTCTTCTATGACTGAGCTGGTTCTGTATCCATCTTGCCAGCTCACCTCCGATCCTGTGTGACTTCACCTTTCGTCTGCCATGAGGGACCTTGTCAAAGGCTTTACTGAAGTCCATATAGACAACATCCACTGCCCTTCCTTCATCAATCGGCACTTGAGTTTTTGCATTTGCTGGCACTTTCTGCACATGTAGTTGTCTCGGACATGGATAGGTCCTGGAGTCCCCACATGGCACAGGATGTGCATTCAATGGGTGTGAGCCGCCCTGCCAATTATTTAATTAATGCTGCAAATTATTTATTTACTGCACTAAAATTGGAAACCAGCTCTTTCCACTACACTGAAGTAAAAATCAAATGCTGGAGGGTTAAATATAAGTAGAAAAAAAGGAGCACCTCCTCCCCTTCACCAAACTCTCCACTCACCAAATTTGTATCTCCACACTCTGCTTGCAATATGCACACTGTTTGCAGGCTGCACCCAGGTCTCTGTATTGTCATGGTCCTGTGTTTATTTCCCCGGAAATATTGTGGTGTGCCTTTAATACTGTTAAAAGAACAGTGCACCTTTAAGAACTCTCCAGCGTGCATTGTGGTTGCCAAGCAACAACAAGAGCAAGCGAGAGATTTGACTTTAATATTAGCTAAGCAGTAGTCAGTTGAGAGCTCTCAGACAATTTAAACTGAAGGAAGAAAAGCTGCGTTATTTCTCCCTCAAAATTTTACAAAGCTTCAAGCAGAATTAATTCCATTTAAAAAATTTTTTAAACTTTTTTCCTTCACAACAAATTATTGGTATCTGCTGTGTTTTTTTTCTATTTCTATTTTTGATCAGCTAGTTGAAAACCGAGTATACGTATGTGATTGCGGGAGGTAGATTTTTAAATAAGAAGAAGTTATAAAGGTCTTCAGATATTATTTCATCTTAATAGTGTTTAATATTTTAGTTTTTTAAAACAAATAGTTAATTTGTTGATATCTAAAGATACCTGGTTTGGTTTGCTTCATTCGGGGGTTACTAGATTGTTCAATTTGGTTGTTTTTTTTTCTGATTTGGAAAGCTTCGAGAAATATGCTGCGACCTGTGGAGTGATGGGACTGAATTGACAGTGCATTGCTCCCAGCACAATCAGAATCATATATTTTGATTGGGGGCTTTG
This sequence comes from Heterodontus francisci, assembly GCF_036365525.1. Classification (NCBI taxonomy): domain Eukaryota; kingdom Metazoa; phylum Chordata; class Chondrichthyes; order Heterodontiformes; family Heterodontidae; genus Heterodontus; species Heterodontus francisci. Next base: position 39,548 of record NW_027141857.1, on the reverse strand, counting down.
TCCTGAGCGGTCATAACAGTATTTATACTTTTTGAAGCTGAAACTGCAGCAACCAGATTGGACTAGTTAGCTACTTAACCAGTCAGCTACTCTGTAGTAGAGCTTGTTAATCCCTGCCTGAGGCTGGAAGTAACTTACTTTACTTTCTTAACTTACTTTACATATAGGGTAAATCCCAGTTAAATGCTAACTGCAGACCAGATTTTTAGAAAGATATTGACCCTTAAAATTCCCACTCACCAAAGTCGTATCTCCACACTCTGCATGCAATCTGCACTCCATTTGAATAAACTTACAGCATTAATACACAGAGAAAACAGACCCTCAGTAGTAAACACACAGCATTATACAGAGAACAGTTCAGGGTATGGTTGCTTTGGGAGTTGCTGGGGACTCTTTGCTCTGTGTATTAATGCTGTATATTTATTTGAGGGTCTCTTTGTTCTGTCTGTAGAAAGTGCAGAGGATATGGGTCACTGAGTGTGTGGGTGGTGCCTTCTCCTCTTTCTAGATTTTCACCCCCTCTGCTGTCCCCTTTACATCTCCTGTAGACACTACTTTTTTGCCCCATTACCATCGCCTTTTCTCTTGCACCATGATCCTGTTTGCCATTTAATCTCTCCTGCCTTCCACCCAACTCAGACCTTCCCTTTCCTTCATTTCCCCTCCCCGTTTTCCTTGCCTCTGTACATGTTTAGAACCAGTCACATCTCCAACTTCTCCCAATTCTGATGAAAGGTCACTGATTTGAAAATGTAACTGTTTCTCTCTCCACTGATACTTCCAGACCCTGTTGTATGTTTTCCAGTATTTTTTATTTCAGATTCCCAATATCTGCAGCATTTTACTTCTGTCCTGAAAGCAGTAAACTGTCCAGCAGTAATTTCAATTTTGGTTGGTTGTGTTTTTTTGAGAGTTGATTCTCTATTATCTGGTTTCTTTCTTTGAAAGGGAAGATCTTAAGTTCCGAAGAAGGGTCGCTGACCCGAAACGTTAACTCTGCTTCTCTTTCCACAGATGCTGCCAGACCTGCTGAGTGAATCCAGCATTTCTTGTTTTTGTTTCAGATTTCCAGCATCCGCAGTATTTTGCTTTTATCTTGATGTCCAGTTGGCTTATTGAAAACTCTTGGGTCACAATTGGTTAGTTTTCTGAAACAGGGACCCAGAGTCAACATAGCATTCACATTTCTGAGGGTCAAACGATAACTCTACATTCCAAACACTGAAATACTGAGAAGTGTAGAGAAAGTGAGACCTTGGAGTGAATGTCCACAGATCCCTGAAGGTAGCAGGACAGGTCGATACAGTGGTTAAGAAGGCAAATGGAATCCTTTCCTTTATTATCCGAGATATAGAATATAAGAGCAGGGAGGTTATGCTGGAACTGTATAACTCATTGGTTAGGCCACAACTTGAGTACTCTCTGCAGTTCTGGTCACCTCATTACAGAAAGGATGTAATTGCACTAGAGGGTATAAAAGAGATTTACGAGGATGCTGCCAGGACTGGAAAAATGCAGCTATGAGGAAAGATTGGATAGGCTGGTGTTGTTCTCCTTGGAACAGCGAAGGCTGAGGGGAGATTTGATTGAAATGTACAAAATTTTGAGGGGCCTGGATAGAGTGGAGGAGAAAGGTCTATTCACCTTAGCAGAGAGGTTAGTAACAAGGGGGCATAGATTGAAAGTGATTGGTAGAAAAATTAGAGGGGCGATGAGGAAAAGCTTTTTCACCCAGAGGGTGGTGGGGGTCTGGAACTCACTGTCTGAAAGGGTAGTTGAGGCAGAAACCCTCAACTCATTCAAAATGTCTGGATATGCACCTCAAGTGCTGTAATCTGCAGGGCTACGGACCAAATGCTGGAAGGTGGGATTAGAATAGGTGGATCATTTTTCGGCCAGCACAGACACGATGGGCCAAGTGGCCTCTTTCTGTGCCTTAAACTTTCTATGATTCCAACATTGGTTTGTGAGATTATCAAATGAATGGATCAGGATTCAAAGGAGCTGTGCTCAATGCTCGACATCAAGAAAGGGGACATGTCTTGGATAATCCCAAACTGGTTTGATCCTGAGCTCCAGTGGATTAATGTTGGTAGGTTCCTTCCCACAGCAAGATAGAAATTAATGGGATGGTCATGAACAGGTTGTCTTCCCATCCAACTGCTGCCAGAACAGCTTTTGCAATAACCATGAACACGTCACCAAATCATGTTCCAGCCACAGGAATGTAACCCAGTGAGACCACAATGGGATGAAAAACTGGTCAACAGAATACCACAAAAATAAAGGACTGTGACCCTTTCCATCCCAAAAACTGCAGATCCAGGTCTCACTCTCTTTCACAATGATCAGTCTGCAAGTTGTCATCAAACAGCACTCAACATAACTAAGCTGAAATTCACAGTAGCACTCAGTCAACATTTTCATTTCAGAAACACTTGCTGGTTGGGAAATAGAAATGTAGGGATATTTCTGAATGTGAGCAGTTCAACACACTAAAGTGAACCTTATTCTGTATCTGGCCCCCTTTTCTTTCTTGTAGTGGCCTTTAAACCTCAGGCCCCTTCCATTTTGTCGAGAGCCTTTATTCCACAGGCCCACTTTTATGTGTTTTTTTAACATAAGTAACTTTATTAAAACAGATAAATAAAATAAAATCCAGATTAAAAGATGATTTTCTGCTTCTATGATGTGCTCCAGTCCCTGCGGTGCCCACTGGTTGCGGAAGGCCTCAAGCGTACCGACGCACACCGCATGCTCCTTCTCCAGGGACAGCCGGGCGCGAACATAACCGCAGAAGAGAAAGCAATTGGGGAGGACAAACCCAAGGCCCCGCAGCCTGGACCTGTGAATTGCCACTTTGGCCAGGCCCAGGAACAGACAGACGAGGAGATCCTCCTCCCGGCCCATGCCCCTCCGCACCGGGTGCCCAATAGATCAGGAGCGTGGGACTGAAGCGCAGCCAGAACTTGAGGAGCAGCCCCTTCAAATACTCAAAGAGGGGCGACAACCTCGCACACTCCATATATACGTGGAACACGGATTCGTCCAGGCTGCAGAAATTACAGGCGGCCTGGGAGTCCATGAACCAGCTTAAAAGTCTATTGCATGGGACTGCCCTGTGCAACACCCTCCACCCTAGGTCCTTGATGTAAAAGGGGAGGACTCCCGCGTAGAGCGACCTCCATCGGGTTTTCCCCTCGCTGCCAGATGGCAACGCAGACCGCCAGGGCGTGTCCGGCCGGCTGATGAGGGTGAGGAAGTGAAAAGTGTGCAGGAGCAGCCCGTACAGGAAACCCCTCCACGCCGACTGGAATGTCACGGAGGGCACTTCCGAGAGGCGGCTCAGGTTGTGCGGGACCGACTCCCGAGGAGGGTTTCAGGGCCAGAGACTGATGAGCAGTTCTGGCCGAGCGGGGAGTCAGCTCGGCCGGGAGCGCTCCACATTCCTGAGCCCCCTCGACACCTACTGAGAGTGGTCCCAGAGGCTTCGGCGGCTACTCCAGCTGTTGGTCTGTCCCCGGAGTCGGCTGCCCGCTGGCGGGAGAGCGCCCTGACTGGAGGCGACCATGTTCCAGACTCGGAATAGATTCCGGTAAAAAAACAGGCAACTCCCTCAGAGAGGTGCGGCTAACGGAGTCCGCCGGGAGCTGCATGTCATTTTGAAGGCAGTGACACTGACGGAAAAAATGCATCGTCTCCACACACTATCTGGGAGGATGCTCGACGTACAGGTATCTCTGCAGGGTCCGAAGGTGGAGAGTCGCAGCCTGGGTGCGGACGCACACCAGCGACTGGCCGCCCTCCTCGATCGGGAGACTCAGGGCCGTGGCAGAGACCCAGTGTTTCCTCTTGCCCCAGAAGAAATCGACAAGTTTCTTCGGGATCTTTGTGGCAAATGCAGGGGGCGGGGCCAAAGTGACCAACCGGTACCACAGCATGGAGGCCACTAGTTGGTTGACTACCAGCGCTCGGCCCCTGTAGGAAAGCACTCGGAGCAGTCCTGTCCAGCGCCCCAGCCGAGAGGTGACTTTTGCCTCCAAGTCCTGCCAGTTTGCCGGCCAGGCTTTCTCAGTGGGGCTATGGTTGACTCCCAGATAGGGGAGGTGTGTGGTGCTCCACGCAAAAGACGTAAACTCCTTCGGCAGTCCACCCGCCACTGACACACCAGGAGTCCGGAACATTTCTCCCAATTGATCCTCGCGGAGGACACATCAGAAAAGGTCTGCTGGCAGTCGCACATCCTCCACAAGTTAACGGGATCTGTGACCGTGAGGAGCACATCATCGGCGTAAGCCGAGAGGACGACCCGCATGGCTGGCTCGCGCACAGCCAAACCTCCTGCGAGGCAGGCACAGGAAGGGCGCCACGCAGATGGTGTACAATTGGACGGACATGGGGCATCCCTGATGCACTCCTCTCTAACGCAAAGAGCCACTGTCAAGAACTCGTTAACTTTGACCAGACACTCTGCGGCGGCGCATAAAAGTTGGACCCGGGCCACAAAATGCGGCCCAAGTCCGAAAGCGCACAGAGTCCCGAAAAGGTATTCGTGATCCACCCTGTCGAACGTCTTCTCCTGATCGAGGGAGAGAAAGGCGACCGACTGACCAGTTCTCTGGGAAAGATGGATCAGGTCCCAGACCAGGTGGATGTTGTCCTACACGGTCCCAAGCCGGTCCATCCAGGACTGGCCGGGGTGGATCATGTGGGCCAGCACGGAGCCCAGGCGGGTAGACATAGCCCGGGCAAAGATCTTATAGTCCGTGCTGAGGAGGGAGACCGGACGCCAGTTTTTAAGCAGGCAGAGATCACCCCTCTTCGGCAGCAGGACGATGACCGCCCTGCGCCCCTGTTAAGCCCTAATAACGAAAAACACTTGCTGTGGTCAGGTGGGAGTTGAACAGTGGGAATCACTCAAACCCCTCATGTGGCCGTAACGAAAGTCTTTTCACCAGAGCAGCTCCAGCTGTCCCAGGCCTGGTAGTTGGGGTGGGGAGGGAGCTTTCTATTCAATGGTGCGCTGTCGCACCTCCCCCTACTCCTGCAACAGCCACCGCTCAGGCGGTTCCAGGGTTCGGAGGGGTATCCATCCAGGTGGAAGGAAGGTGCAGCGCAAGACGAAACATCAGAAGGTACACCCCCGGACACAGAAAAACAACCTGGGCTACAGGAGTGGTTACAGCAGCTGCTGCAACATAGGAAGGCCCACCACTGGAGAGGACTGAGAAGCCTTGGGGCAGAAGAGCCATACCCACTGTGTGTTGAAAAAAAATAAATGAAAAATTTGTAAATATAATAAATTGATAACACAAATACTTGTGGTGGGGGTTATGGAAAGTGGGGGAGAGGCTGCGGTAAGAGTGTGGAGCAGAGCAAGGGCAGGAGGAATCAGTCTTTGCAGCTATAATAATAGAAAGCAATCTTTTCACCAGTCTTACGGTTAGGGGGTGGGGGCATGTCTTCACCCAGGGCATCTGATGTTGCCCAGGTACACTTCTCTTCTGATATTGTGAGAGAAAAGCATCACATGCACAAGTGCAAAGAAGAAAAATTACAGACTAAAACTGAAGATTTATAAAAATTTACTTTGTCTATTAAGAAATGGACCCTTCTTTTAAAAAGTGTACAATGTGGCCAGCACACAGTGGCACAGTGGTTAGCACCACAGCCTCACAGCTCCAGGGACCCGGGTTCAGTTCTGGGTACTGCCTGTGCAGTTTGGAAATTCTCCCCGTGACCGTGTGGGTTTCTGCCAGGTGCTCCAGTTTCCTCCCACAGCCAAAGACTTGCAGGTTGATAGGTAAATTGGCCATTATAAATTGCCCCTAGTATAGATAGGTGGTCGGGGAATTGAGGGAAGGTGGGGATGTGGTAGGAATATGGGATTAGTGTAGAATTAGTATAAATGGGTGGTTGATGGTCGGCACAGACTCGGTGGGCCGAAGGGCCTGTTTCAGTGCTGCATCTCTAAATAAAATGTGCTCCAAAATGACCACCAAAGATAAGACTTGGCCTTTGAATATTCAAACTGTCTGATAGGAACAAAGAAATATCTTCAAAGCTAAGAGGTGTCAATTGCACCCATCCCACACCCATCTGGAAATATTCCCGAATTGAATGGGTCCTTCTGAAACAAAGGTGGTGTGAAGTAGACACATCCTAGGACTTTGTCGGTCACGACAGGGAAGAAAATACCTGCTTTGCAGCAGAGGCGAGATGTAAAACATTTTTACCTTAAAAGGCAGCCCTAGAGAGAGGGAGAGAGAGAGAGAGAGAGAGACCCAGAGAGAAACATCCAAGAAGCTTTTCCAGCTAAAGGGCTAGGAGAACTCCAGCCAGCCAGAAGGCAGGTGCCCTGCTGTAGAATTCTACATCTTTAGTTAACAGCAGTGAAAATCCACTGTCCTCAACTGAACTTTCAACCAAGAGAGAAATATACAAACACCTCAGGCCTGCAACCGAGGAGAACTGGACTTTTGAGAGAATTTAACAGGTTTACTGTGACCCCCGAAACCTACCCCCCCCCTTACAATCACTTACCCCTTTCCTTCTCTGTCTTTCCTTGAATATGTGTGTGTGTGTGTCAGTGATTGCGGTTGCAACAATTCCGGGTTAAGGCATATTGATCAATAAATAATTGTTTTTCTGCCTTAAACTTGAAGTGGGACCAAAGGGTCAACATTAGTAGATTTAGCATTAGAATGCATTAATAATCTTAGAAGAAACACTGTAGTTGAGAGAGACCCTTTGGCCTGATGAGATACTTGACCACTATTCTGGGATTGTACAACTCAGTACTTAATTGCCTCAAACAGCTGGTGTAAACCTGCTTCATTAATAGAGATAAGGGGAAATTGGAGACTAGACAGGCAACAATAAACCACGGGAACTAGTAGCGTCAAGGTTGGGGGCCAAGATAACAGGAAACATTTGTTAGGGCCATACAATCCAGTTCATTGGTCAAGTCATAACCCCGATATGCGTCAGGGGTAGTGTGATCAATGAGTAATGACCATTGTATCCTATAAGTGCATGGTGTATACTCTATCATTGATAAGGCATCTCCCTTGCATATGCTTGAAATAAAGTCTTTATTTGCTTTAATCCCGTGGACGTGAGTGGTTAGGTTTTTCCACAACACACCTATCGCTGTCTGTTTATGTGACAAACACAAAGGGGTTAAGTCCATATAACCAAAAACACTTGCTGTGCTCAGGTGGGATTGAACAGTGGGAACCACCCACACCCCTCATCATGTGGCCAGTAACAAAAGTGGGAAAAACTTCCTCTCAGTCTCTCCTACCATGCAGCAGTTGCACAGCCCCCAGCAGTTAATTGAACCTTGTTGCTGCTCACTGGTGCTAAGCAGCTCCAATCAGGCAGCAACAAACCATGTTCTATATTTTTTAATTGTAGAGTGGGCTTTACTCTGTATCTAACCCGGTGCTGTACCCGCCCTGGGAGTGTTTGATGGGGACAGTGTGGAGGGAATTTGCCAAGTAAAGCAAAAGACTATTTCGAGCTTCCACAATGGGGTCTGTTATGGACACAATGACATATAGGCTTCCAGCACGCGCTGATTAATGTTGCCAGTGGGCGCGGTTGCCACCTTACCCAACAGCAACACCACGAGCAGAAATCTAGCCCTCCATCCAGAGGACATCCCAGTAACTGGAGGAAGCAGAAGAGGCTGGGCCAACATCAGTGCAAGATTGTCAGCCTGATGCCGGCAGGGGCGATTCTGGCTGAGGAAGAGAGTCACTTTGACTGCAGGAGACACTTCCCGTCAGCTGAGTCCCCTGCCACAGAGATTGCACGCTCAGTAAACTGGAGGTGTGGTGACCCAGCACAGCGTACACCAACAGTTATCGAAGGGAAGTGCTGTGGTACGACATGAAGCACCTCTTCACTCTGGAGATTAAATGATTTTGTGCAGAGTGGCTGTGGACAACTGCACTGTTGGGGTCAGAAAACTGGAGAAGATTTACTGGTGATTCTGGGAGAGAAGGGAGGTGCTTAGAGCTTTGAAGTGGTTGTGTTTTATTGCAGAAAAACAGATGCGAATTGGGGAGGTGAAGATTATTGGTTTGTTGACATACAGATAGGTTGAAGCAAGTTCGCACATGGCTCTCAGACGCTGCATGGCCTTGTCCTGCTATCTCTGTGCCTTATCCCAAACCAGCTTTTCTGCAGCCTCCTGCTATAGGTATGGTTGCTAAATTTTCAGATGACACAAAGATATGTAGGAAAGTAAGTTGTGAAGAGGACATAAGGAGGCTACAAAGGGATATAGATAGGTTAAGTGAGTTGGCAAAGATCTGGCAAATGGAATATAATGTGGGAAAATGTGAAATGTCCATTTTGCAGGAAGAATAAAAAAGCATATTATCTAAATGGAGAGAGATTGCAGAGCTGTGAGATGCAGAGGGATCTGGGTGTCCTAGTGCATGAATCACAAAAGCTTAGTCTGCAGGTACAGCAAGTAATTAGGAAAGCTAATAGAATGTTATTGTTTATTGTGAGGGAAATTGAATACAAAAGTAGGGAGGTTATGCTTCAGCTATACAGGGCATTGGTGAGACCACATCTGGAGTACTGTGTACAGTACTGGTCTCATTTAAGGAAGGATGTAAATGCGTTGGAAGCAGTTTGTTTAGTTTAGAGATACAGCACTGAAACAGGCCCTTCAGTCCACCGGGTCTGTGCTGACCAACAACCACCCATTTATACTAATCCTACATTAATCCCATATTCCCTATCACATCCCCACCATTCTCTTACCACCTACCTACACTACGGGCAATTTACAATGGCCAATTTACCTATCAACCTGCAAGTCTCTGGCTGTGGGAGGAAACCGGAGCACCCGGCGGAAACCCACGCGGTCACAGGGAGAACTTGCAAGCTCCGCGCAGGCAGTACCCAGAACTGAACCTGGGTCCCTGGAGCTGTGAGGCTGCAGTGCTAAACACTGCGCCAGTTCAGAGAAGGTTTATTATACTAACACTGGAATGGGCGGGTTGACTTGAGGAAAGGTTGGACAGGCTAGGCTTGTATCTACTGGAGCTTAGACGAGTAAGAGGTGATTTGATTGAAACATAAGATTCTGAGGGGTCTTGACAGGGTGGATGTGGAAAGGATGTTTCCCCTTGTGGGAGAATCTAGAACTAGGGGTCACTGTTTAAAAATAAGGGGTTGCCCATTTAAGAGAGAGATGAGGAGAACTTTTTTCTCTGAGTTGACAGTCTTTGGAATTCTCTTCCTCAAAAGGCGGTGGAAGCAGAGTCTTTGAATATTTTTAAGGCAGAGGTAGATAGATTCTTGATAAGCAAGGGGGTGAAAAGTTATCAGGGTAGGTGGGAATGTGGAGTTGAGGTTACAATCAGATCAGCCTGCAAAATCAGAAACAAAAATAAAAAACAGGAATTAGAAAAAGCATTTATTAAACAATTCACAAGGTACCATGCCACCACAAGTGCAATGTCAGAAAATATACAACCATCACTGTTCCTCAAAGCTCAGATACAGACCCTGGAAGCAGGACCGTACTGTGTGGTGGAAACTTAGCAGTGTATGGGGAAGCAGCTAAGATTAGCAGAACGATTCCTGCAGAGTAAATATTGAGAGAAGGGAGGAGGAAGAGTTAGTTCGGCAGCTCCACGGCCACTGGTTCAGCAGCAGATGCCACAATGAGACGAGGTTCAACCAGCGAGCTCCAACTTTCAGTTACCTGTAAGAAGAGTGAGGAACAGGACAATTAATGAATTGGAATTGCAAATTATACAATCAGCACACAGAAGCAGGCTATTCAGCCCATTGTGCCTGTATCAGCTGCTTGTAAAAGCTGTTCAATTATTCCCACTCCTGTACTCTTACCCCATAATCCTTCAAACTTTTTGTTTTCAAGTATTTATCCAATTCCCTTTTGAAAGTTATTATTGAATCTGCTTCCACCGCCCTTTCAGGCAGCGCGTTCCAGATCACAACAACTCACTGCATAAAGAAACATTCTCATCTCCAGTCTGGCATTTTTGCCAATGATCTTAAATCTGTGTCCTCTGGTTACTGACCCTCCTGCCCCCCCAGTGGAAACAGTTTCTCCTTATCTACTCTATCAAAACTCCTCATTTTATATAAAATGTTGATATTGAAATCATTTGTATCTACATGCAATTTTACCTGATAAGTTCACCTCGAGAAGCACAGGTATATTTTATTTTCACCCACTTTGGGATGTGGGAGGCTGTCACAAGGCAGCATTTATTGTCCATCCCAGTTGTCCTGAGGAATTGGAGTCAAAAGTAGCCCAGGACAGGATAAGGGTGAAGACCATTAGCGCGTTTCTTGCCAGCTCACATTACCAGATTTATGGCATTTAATTTCACATCTTGACATGGTGGGATTTGAACTGATGACCACTGGGTTGCTAGTGCATTTCCATAACCATGAGACAATTGTACATGCCCATAATCTCTCTCACACGTACACTGGCACATCACTTCAGAAACACTGCTCCACTCTCATGCTTATCTGCATATTCACACTCCATACCACTACACAAATTTTCTTTTGTACCACTGCATCATTTTCTAAACTTTCTGCTTACACATCCCAAACAGGCCCTTTCTGCAATGCAGAGGTAACTGTCTTTCAGGTGATATGTTAAAGCAAGGACCCCATCTCCTCTTTCAGGTGCACACTATCTCGAAGAGGAGCAGTGGAGTTCTCCCCAATGTCCTGGATAATATTTATCCCTCAATCAACATCATTGAAACAGATTATCTGATCATTATTTCATTACTGTTTGTGGGAGCTTGCTGTGCACAAATAGGCTGCTGCATTTCCTACATCCTGAAGTTGGGAATGGTGCTTTGTAAATGGACACACTTTTCTTTGTAACTCCCCTCCATGCAACACAATATAGATATAACCCAATGTTTGAGTTTTCCTCAGTGAAGATATCGAGGAAGTGGTTAGTTTCCACTGCACATACCTGGGGCTTCCTTGTCACTGCATACTCCACCACATCCTCACCACTTTCCGTTTGATAAATAAGGTCAAACTTTCCAGGCTCTTTAGAACTTCCTGGAACAAAGTGGTACAGTGTATGAAGTAATCCTGAGATACAAGTCAGAAAGTCAAAATGATTGCAGCAAATGTACTCACTCAACACGGAACAGAGATTAGATGAGTGTCTAGAACAGTAGCTTCCCTGGAACTGAAGCTTTCAATCAGCTGTTATAAACACTGGTCTTGATAATTTCATAAAAATGAGGAAGATGGCTGAATATGTTCAAATTTAATAAATGATACACCCCCACTCCTGGGTACAGGTCCCACAAGTGCCACTTGAGCTTTCGCATTTCACCGATTCCTTATGCACAAATGTGGACTGCGAGACATTGGGCATTTCAACTCTGGAGGCATCACAACTGAACCCAATCCTGTTCTCCATACACATGCAGTTCCTAGCAGAGGTCATTGAGTAGTGGTAAGGAACAGATACTTGGGATGATTTTTCCCCTCCCTTATGCATAGCCACTCAGGCCAATTGTAGCCTCTAGCACAGCCCTGGCTGAACCCTGGAAACAGAACATAGATGTGGAATGGAATCTGGGGCCTTGCCAGCCCCTTTGGTTCAGTAACTGAGCAATCAGGGGAGTCCCAGTACAATTTTAAAGGACGTGCTTTCAGTCTTTAATCACTGAAATACTGTATAATTCACAGTGCTAAGTTGGTTCTGAGAAATTTGGATTTTTTTTTTCATGTAAAAGAGACACCAGCTCTTGTAGTTTTGATGCTATATCGACCAAAACAGATGACTATCAGTGCAGAGAGAGCCTCACCTGTTGAAACGGTATCGACAGCGAGCTCCACTTGTTGTGTACTGGGATTGTAACTGATGATTCGTCCTTCCTTTAAACAGAGTTTTCAGAAGAGTCAAACTGCATGGATAGGGCCCAACTCTTCCAGCTCACCCTATTCCATCTGCAATCCAACGGTAACATCATGTCTATTCTCCACATAATCCTGCTTCAGCACGTTGGACAGCGCCAGTACCCACCCCCCCCAGCTACCCCTCTCCCACCAGCAGCCCCCCCAGCTCCCTCTCCCCCACCAGCAGCCCCCCCAGCTCCCTCTCCCCCACCAGCAGCCCCCCCAGCTCCCTCTCCCCCACCAGCAGCCCCCCCAGCTCCCTCTCCCCCACCAGCAGCCCTCCCCGCTCCCTCTCCCCCACCAGCAGACCCCCAGCTCCCTTTCCACCAGCAGCAGCAGACCCCCAGCTCCCTTTCCACCAGCAGCAGCACCCCCCATCTCCCTCTCCACCGCCAGCAGTCCTCCCAGCTCCCTCTCCCCCACCAGCAGCCCCCCCAGCTCCCTCTCCCCCACCAGCAGCCCCCCCAGCTCCCTCTCCCCCACCAGCAGCCCCCCCAGCTCCCTCTCCCCCACCAGCAGCCCCCCCAGCTCCCTCTCCCCCACCAGCAGCCCCCCCAGCTCCCTCTCCCCCACCAGCAGCCCCCCCAGCTCCCTCTCCCCCACCAGCAGACCCCCAGCTCCCTTTCCACCAGCGGCAGCAGACCCCCAGCTCCCTTTCCACCAGCAGCAGCACCCCCCATCTCCCTCTCCACCGCCAGCAGCCCTCCCAGCTCCCTCTCCACCGCCAGCAGCCCTCCCAGCTCCCTCTCCACCGCCAGCAGCCCTCCCAGCTCCCTCTCCACCGCCAGCAGCCCTCCCAGCTCCCTCTCCACCACCAGCAGCCCTCCCAGCTCCCTCTCCACCACCAGCAGCAGCAGACCCCCAGCTCCCTCTCCACCACCAGCAGCCCTCCCAGCTCCCTCTCCACCACCAGCAGCCCTCCCAGCTCCCTCTCCACCACCAGCAGCCCTCCCAGCTCCCTCTCCACCACCAGCAGCCCTCCCAGCTCCCTCTCCACCACCAGCAGCCCTCCCAGCTCCCTCTCCACCACCAGCAGCCCTCCCAGCTCCCTCTCCACCACCAGCAGCCCTCCCAGCTCCCTCTCCACCACCAGCAGCCCTCCCAGCTCCCTCTCCACCACCAGCAGCCCTCCCAGCTCCCTCTCCACCACCAGCAGCCCTCCCAGCTCCCTCTCCACCACCAGCAGCCCTCCCAGCTCCCTCTCCACCACCAGCAGCCCTCCCAGCTCCCTCTCCACCACCAGCAGCCCCCCCCCAGCTCCCTCTCCACCAGCAGCAGCCCTCCCAGCTCCCTCTCCACCAGCAGCAGCCCCCCAGCGCCCTCTCCACCAGCAGCAGCCCCCCCCAGCTCCCTCTCCCCCACCAGCAGCCTCCCCCAGATCCCTCTCCCCCACCAGCAGCCCTCCCAGCCCCCTCTCCCCCACCAGCAGCACCCCCCCAGCTCCCTCTTCCCATCCGCCCGCTCCCTCACCCCCATAGTCATACGAACATACGAATTAGGAGCAGGAGGCCATTCAGCCCCTCGAGCCTTCCCCGCCATTCAGTAATATCATTGCTGATCTGTCCCAGGCCTCAACTCCTCTTTCAGGCCTGTTCCGCATAACCCTCAACTCCCCGAGATTTCAAAAATCTATCTAACTCCTCCTTAAATACATTTCGTGACCTCGCCTCCACAACTCTCTGAGGCAGAGAATTCCAGAGATTCACCACCTTGAGAGAAGAAATTCCTTCACATCTCAGTTTTAAATTCTGCAACTTTGTCCCCTCGTTCCAGATTCCCCCACTAGTGGAACTATCTTCTCAACATCTACCCTGTCAAGCCCCCTTAGAATCTTATATGTTTCTATAAGATCACCTCTCATTCTTCTAAACTCCAGTGAATAAAGGCCTAACCTGTTTAGCCGTTCTTGATAAGCCAACCCCTTCATCCCAGGAATCAGCCTAGTGAATCTTTTCTGAACTGCCTCAAATGCCAGTATATCCTTCTTTAAATATGGGGACCAAAACTGTACGCCGTACTCCAGGTGTGGCTTCACCAACACCCTGTATAGTTGTAACAAGACTTCCCTATTTTTAAACTCTAATCCCCTAGCAATAAAGGCCAAAATTCCATTTGCCTCCCTAACTACTTGCTGCACCTGCACGCTAACTTTGTGTTTCATGTACAAGAACACCTAGATCCCTCTGTACTGCAGTATTTTGTAGTCTTTCTCCATCTAAATAATAATCTGCCTTTTTATTCTTCCTACCAAAGTGGATGACCTCACACTTTCCCACATTGAACTCCATCTGCCAAGTTTTTGCCCACTCACTTAATCTATCTATATCCCTTTGCAGATTCTTTGTGTCCTCATCACAACATGCCTTCCCACCTATTTTTGTATCGTCAGCAAATTTGGATACATTACACTCTGTCCCTTCCTCCAAGTCATTAATATAGATAGTAAATAGTTGAGGCCTTAGGACCGATCCTTGTGGCAGCCCACTAGTTACAGTTTACCAACCTGAGAAAGACCCATTAATCCCGACTCTCTGCTTTCTGTGTGTTAGCCAGTCCTCAATCCATTCCAACACATTACCCCCAATACCGAGCTCTTATTTTATGCAATAACCATTAATGTGGCACCTTATCGAATGCCTTCTGGAAATCCAAATACACAACATCTACTGGTTCCCCTTTATCCACTCTGCTCGTTATATCCTCAAAGAACTCTAACAGATTTGTCAAACATGATTTCCCTTTCATAAAACCATGTTGGCTCTGTTGATTGCATTATATTTTTCTAAATGTCCCATTTCTTCCTTAATAATGGACTCTAGCATTTTCCCAATGACTGATGTTAAGCTAACTGGTCTATAGTTTCCTGCTTTCTGTCTCCCTCCTTTCTTGAATAGGGGTGTCACATTAGCGGTTTGCCAATCCGCTGGTACCCTACCGGAATCCAGTGAGTTTTGGTATATTATGACCAATGCCTCCACTGTCTCTGCAGCCACTTCTTTAAAAACCCTTGGATGCAGGTCATCAGGTCCTGGTGACTTGTCTGCCTTTAGTCCCATCAGTTTGTCCAGCACCTTTTCCCTCATGATAGAGATTGTTACAAGTTCCTCCCTCCCATTTACACTTTGTTCATCTATTATTGTTGGGATGTTTATAGTGTCCTCGACCGTGAAGACCGATGCAAAATATTGGTTTAAATTATCTGCCATTTCCCTGTTCCCTGTTATTAATTCCCCAGTCTCATCCTCTAAGGATCCCACACTTACTTCAGGCTACCTTTTTATATACCCGTAGAAGCTCTTACTGTTTGTTTTTATATTTCGTCAATTTTCTCCCTCTATTAGTTTTTTAGTCATCTGCTGGTTTGTAAAATTTCCCAATTCTCTGGCCTACCACTCGTTTTTGCCGTTTTGTACACCTTTGTTTTTGATTTGATACTCTCCTTAACTTCCTTTGTTATCCCCAGGTGGTTCATCGTTCTCTTCGAGTCCTTCCTTCTGACTGGAATAAATGTTTGCTGAGTGTTATGAAATATCTGCTTAAAAGTCTGCCACTGCTCATCTACTGACTTCCCCTGTAGTCTATCTTCCCAGCCCGTTTTAGACAACTCTTTCTTCATACCTCTGTAATTGCTCTTGTTTAAGTTGAAGACACTGGTTTGAGACCCGAGTTGCTCACCGTCAAACTGAATTTGAAGTTCCACCATGTTATGATCACTTCCCCCTAAAGGACCCTTAACTACAAGATCTCTTATTAATCCTACCTCATTACACAATACCAAATCTAAAATGGTCTGTTCCCTGGTGGGTTCTAGATTAGATTAGAGATACAGCACTGAAACAGGCCCTTCGGCCCACCGAGTCTGTGCCGAACATCAACCACCCATTTATACTAATCCTACACTAATCCCATATTCCTACCAAACATCCCCACCTGTCCCTATATTTCCCTACCACCTACCTATACTAGTGACAATTTATAATGGCCAATTTACCTATCAACCTGCAAGTCTTTTGGCTTGTGGGAGGAAACCGGAGCACCCGGAGAAAACCCACGCAGACACAGGGAGAACTTGCAAACTCCACACAGGCAGTACACGGAATCGAACCCGGGTCCCTGGAGCTGTGAGGCTGCGGTGCTAACCACTGCGCCACTGTGCCGCCCTGTTCTGCGACATATCGCTCTAAGTAACAATCACTGATGCACTCTACAAATTAGTCTTCCATGCTACCCTTGCCAATTTGATTTGTCCAATATGCAGATTAAAATCACCCATGATAATTGCAGTGCCCTTCTTACACGCCTCCATTATTTCCTGATTTATATCTTGTCTTGCAGAGATGCAACTCTTCGGGGGCCTATAGACCGCTCCCACCCGTGATTTCTTTCCCTTGCTATTCCTTATTTCCACCCAAACTGATTCTACATCACGATCTATTACACCTATATCATTTCTCACAACTGCACTGATCCCTTCCTTTAATAGAAAAGCTACCCCACCTCCTTTTCCTTTCTGCCTATTCTTCCGGAATGTCGAATAACCTTCAACATTGAGATTCCAGTCCTGGTCATCCTGCAACCAAGTCGCAGTGATAGCTATCAAATCATATTCATTTATCTCTATCTGTGCCGTCAGCTCATCTATCTTGATACAAATGCTACGTGCATTCAGATAAAGAGCCTTAAACTGACTTTTTACCATTTTTACCTACTCTGGTTCTAATTTCTGCTGTACTCTTATGCTCATATTCTCTATCCCTTCCTGTCACTCTCTGATTAATGTATGCCCCTTCACTATCCTGCACCTCTACTCTCTCGTTACTTTTTGACTTTTTAAACTTCCCTTCAATTGAACCCTCCCCTCCCCCCCCACTATTTAGTTTAAAGCCTTATCTACAACCTTAGTTATACAATTCGCCAGGACACTGGTCTCAGCATGGTTCAAGTGAAGCCCATCCCAACGGAACAGCTGTTTCCCCAGTACTGGTGCCAGTGTCCCATGAATCGGAACCCATTTCTCCCCCACCAATCTTTGAGCCACACGTTTACCTCTCTAATCTTATTTACCCTATGTCAATTTGCACGTAGCTCAGGCAGTAATCTGGAGATTACCACCTTTGTGGTTCTGCCTTTTAATTTAGCCCCGAGCTGCTCATAGTCCCTCAGCAGAACCTCTTTCCTAGTCCTACCTATGTCGTTGGTAGCTACGTGGACCACGACAACTGGATCCTGACCCTCCCACTCCAAGTTCCTCTCTAGCCTAGAAGAGATGTCGTTAATCTTGGCAACAGGTAGGCAACACAGCCTTCAGGACTCTCTATCTTTGCTGCAGAGAACAGTATCTACTCCCCGAACTATGCTATCCCCTACTACAACTTCATTTTGCTTTTCTCCCCCACTTGAATGGCGCTCTGAACCACAGTGCTGTGGTCAGTTCACTCCTTCTCACTACAGTCTGTGCCCTCGTCCACACTGGGAGCAAGAACCTCGTCCCTATTGGATAAGGGCACTGGCTGAGGCTCCTCCAAAACTAAATTCTGGACCCCCACACCTGCCTCACTCACAGTCACTCCCTCCTGTCCCTGACCACTGGCCGAATTCAAGGTACTTAATCTAAGGGGTGTGACTGTCTCCTGAAACAGTGTCCAGGTAACTCTCCCCCTCCCTGATGTGTCGGTGTCCGCAGCTCGGACTCCAGCTCATCAACTCTGAGCCGAAGCTACTACAGCTGTAACACATCACCGTGGATCACACCGGCGCCCACCAGCTCCCACATACTACAGCTGTAACACATCACCGTGGATCACACCGGCGCCCACCAGCTCCCACATACTACAGCTGTAACACATCATAAGATCATGGCTGATCTGTTTGTGTCTCAAATTCCACACTCCCATCTACCCCGATAATCTTTGATTCCCTTGCCCAACAAGAATCTATCTACCTCCACCTTAAAAATATTCAATGACCCCGCCTCCACCACCTTCTGAGGCAGAGAGTTCCAAAGTCACAACCCTCAGACAAAAAAATTCTCATCTCTGTCCTAACAGGGCGACCCCTAATTTTAAAACCGTGCCCCCTAGTTCTGGACTCACCCACAAGAGGAAACATCCTTTCCATATCCACCTTGTCAAGACCGTTCAGGATCTTATAGACATCAATCAAGTCTCCCCTCACTCTTCTAAACTCCAGTGAACACAAGCCCAGTCTGTCCAACCTTTCCTCATAAAACAACCCACTCATTCCAGAATAAAAGCAAAATACTGCGGATGCTGGAAATCTGAAATAAAAACAAGAAATGCTGGAATCACTCAGCAGGTCTGGCAGCATCCGCTCATTCCAGATATCAATCTAGTAAATCTCCTCTGGATCGCCTCCAACGCATTTACATCCTTCCTTAAATAAGACGGCACACAATATTCGAGATGTGGTCTCACCAATGCCCTGTATAACTGCATAACATCCTTACTTTTATTTTTCAATTCCTCATAATAAAGGATAGCATTCCATCGGCCTTCTTTATTACTTGCTGTACCTGTATACTACCATTTTGTAACTCATGCACTAGAACACATAGATCCCTCTGCACCTCGGAATTTTGCAGTCATTCTCTGTTTAAGTAATACTCTGTTTTTTTTATCTTTCCTGCCAAAGTGAACAACTTCACATTTTCCCACATTATACTCCATCTGCCTGATTTTTGCCCTCACAACCGATATCAGTCTGCAACCTCCTTACGTCCTCTTCAGAACATACTTTCTGACCTATCTTTATGTCATCTGCAAATTTAGTTACCATGCCATCACTCCCCTCATCTAACTTATTGATATAAATTGTAAAATGTTGAGGCCCCTGCACAGACCCCTGTGGGACTCTACTCGGCAAGCCCTGCCAATCAGAAATGGACCTATTTATGTATACTCTTGGTTTTCTGCCAGCCAGCCAATCTTCTATCCATGCTAATATGTTACCCCCTACACCATGAGCTCCTACTTTGCGCAATAATCTTTTATGTGGCACCTTGTCAAATGCCTTCTGGAAATCCAAGTACAGTAAGTAAACAGGCTCCCCTTTATCCGCAGGCATGTTACTCCTTCAATGAACTCCAATAAATGGGTTAAACATGATTTCCCTTTCACAAAGCCATGTTGACTGTTCCTGATTACCTTGAGTTTTTCTAAGTGCCCAGCTATAGGCACCTTAATGATTGACTCAAACACCTTCTCCATGACAGACATCAAGCTAACTGGCCTGTAGTTACCTGTTTTCTGCCTCCCCCCCTTCTTGAATAGAGGGATTATATTTGCTATTTTCCAGTCTGATGGAACCTTTCCAGAATCTAGCAAATTTCGAAAAATTAGCACCAAAGCATCATTAGGCACCTCTTTTAAAACCCTAGGATGAAGTCCATCAGCATCCGGGAACTTGTCAGCCCGCAGCTCCATCAGTTTGCTCAGTACCGTTTCCCTGGTGATTGTAATTTCACCAAGTTCCTCTCTTCCTTCCACCTCCTGATTTACAGCTATCACAGAATCACAGAATAATACAGTGCAGAAGAGGCCCTTCAGCCCACCGAGTCTGCACCGATGCATTAAAACACCTGAGCTGTCTACCTAATCCCATTTGCCAGCACTTGGCCCATAGCCTTGAATGTTATGACGTGCCAAGTGCTCATCCAGGTACTTTTTAAAAGGATGTCTGGCAACCTGCCTCTACCACCCCCCCCAGGCAGTGCTTTCCAGACTGTCACCACCCTCCGGGTAGAAAAGTTCTTCCTCAAAGCCCCCTTAAACCTCACACCCCTCACCTTAAACTTGTGACCCCTCGTAACTGACCCTTCAATTAAGGGGAATTACTGGAAATATTGGTAAATACTGGTAATATTACTGGAATATTTTTTGTATTCTCTATAGTGAAGACAGAAGCAAAGACTTGCAGGTTGATAGGTAAATTGGCCATTGTAAATTGCCCCTAGTGTAGGTAGGTGGTAGGAGAATTGAGGGAAGGTGGGGATGTGGTAGGGAATATGGGATTAATGTAGGATTCGTATAAATGGGTGGTTGATGCTTGGCACAGACTAAGTGGGCCGAAGGGCCTGTTTCAGTGCTGCATCTCTCTATGACTCTATTTGTTAATTTCATCCGCCATTTCCTTATCATCTATTAGCTCCCCATTCTCTAGTCACTTTACTTACACTTTTTTTTTTAAATACCTATAGAAACTCTTGCTATCCGTTTTTACATTTCTAGCTAGCTCCCACTCATACTCTAATTTCTTACTCCTGATTAACCTTTGAGTCATTCTCTGCCGTTCTTCATATTCTGACCAATCATCTGACCTGCCACTCACCTTGACGCAATTGTCTTTTCCTTAAGTTTGATGCTTTAACTTCTTTAGTTAACCATGGATGGTGGGTCCTCCTCTTAGAATTTTTCTTTATAGTAGGAATATACTTTTCCTGAGTATTCTGAAATATCCCCTTGAATGTCTGCCACTGCTTCTCTATTGATCCATCTCCTAGCCTAGTAACCCAGTTCTCTTCAGCTAGCTCAGCTTTCATGCCCACATAGTTGCTCTTATTTAAGTTTAAAATACTAGTCTTAGACCCATTCTTCTCTTTCAAACTGGATGGAAAGTTCAATCATATTGTGGTCACTGCTACCTAGAAGTGCCTTTATTTTGAGGCCCACCCACTCCCTCCCCCCACCAGCCCCACTCTCCTCTATCACTACCCCTCCCCTATCCCACTTCCCAGGACAGCCCTTCCTCAGCCCACCACCACTCCCCACTCATTCCCCTTCCTCTGCCCGCCGCTCCCTTCAACGCTGCCCCTTCCCTTCCCTCCCCACCCCCCCCCCCCCCACTCTACCACCTCTCCCCATTCATGGCCCAGCACTGCTCCTCCATGCTACTGCTTAGTGCCCCACCTGCACCCTCCCAGTATTTCAAGCTGGTGCAAAATGAACATTCATTTTTAAAATATTTTTGAATACCTTGTAGTCTGACAACTCGGGTGTGTAATTCTCAGACAGTTCCAACATCTTGGGAGAAAATCAAAAACAGTCACATTAGATTATGGAGATCTACAAGGACAGGCTGACCCTTTTCTAGAATGTCTCCTCCCGCACACTGCATCACCATAACCCTGGATCCCTCCTCGTACAACACATCAATTGTCTCCTGACCCCAGTTACACTTTCTTCTTCAATGTCCTTCCTTGTAAACTAATCCCACTATTCCCAGCATGAGCATTTACCCTGATACCTCCTCCAACACGTCAGCTTCTCATTTTAATCATGTCCCTTTGGATTTAAACCCTTCACCTACTGTTTCTCTCAACTCTCTCCATAATCTCAAAATTTTCATAGATATTAACTCAAAGTCGCCTTTTTCCAAAGAAAACATATACAATTTACTGAGTTTATCCAGATTAATTCCCAATGTCTTGAGTTATTTTCCATGCCTGTCTCTGCACCTTCTCAAGGGCATCAAACTGTTTATTACAGCCAAGAATCTTGCAAAGCTATTGTTACAGACAAATAGTTTAGTCTCTATTCCGATCAAGGTCAGGGCTTTGGTAAAACAAACGGAGAATCTGCCCAGGATCAGTGTAGAGAGGTTACCTTAAAGGCAATTCTTTCTCCCACTTGAGGTGGCGCAGCCAGGAGTGGAAGTTTGCTGTAGTCTCTCTTCGGAATCTCTGGGGGATTCTGTTCAAAGGCAGAAACACATATAAACAAAGTGACTGGGGCGCAGAGTGTCACAAGCAGTTACTACATGCACTGCACCCACACCGTGCTCATGCATGGCTGCATTTCACCTGCACCAACACCATGCCTGTGGCCACATCACGCTCGCACCCTCGTCAGGTTACTCCTGGGTCGCACTGTGCACACGGGGCAGCGCCGGGACTCACCGCACTGTGCACACGGGGCAGCGCCGGGACTCACCGCACTGTGCACACGGGGCAGCGCCGGGACTCACCGCACTGTGCACACGGGGCAGCGCCGGGACTCACCGCACTGTGCACACGGGGCAGCGCCGGGACTCACCGCACTGTGCACACGGGGCAGCGCCGGGACTCACCGCACTGTGCACACGGGGCAGCGCCGGGACTCACCGCACTGTGCACACGGGGCAGCGCCGGGACTCACCGCACTGTGCACACGGGGCAGCGCCGGGACTCACCGCACTGTGCACACGGGGCAGCGCCGGGACTCACCGCACTGTGCACACGGGGCAGCGCCGGGACTCACCGCACTGTGCACACGGGGCAGCGCCGGGACTCACCGCACTGTGCACACGGGGCAGCGCCGGGACTCACCGCACTGTGTCCACGGGACAGCATCGGGACTCAATGCACTGTGTCCACGGGACAGCATCGGGACTCAACGCACTGTGCACACGGGACAGCATCGGGACTCACTGCAGCGTGTGCACACAGGTTAGCATCGGGATTCACTGCAGCGTGTGCACACACAGGCTAGAACAAAGAACTGCACAGCACAGGAACAGGCCATTCGGCCCTCCAAGCCTGCATCGATCTTGATAACTGTCTAAACTAAAAGCTTCTGCACTTCCGGGGCCCAAATCCCTCTATTCCCATCCTATTCATGTATTTGTCAAGATACCTCTTAAACATCACTATCCTACCCGCTTCCACCACCTCCCCCGGCAACAAGTTCCAGGCACTCACCACCCTCTGTGTAACAAACCTGCCTCGCACATCCCCTCAACTTTTCCCCTCGCATCTTAAACATACGTCCCCTAGTAACTGACTCTTCCACCCTGGGAAAAAGCTTCTGACTATCCACTCTGTCCATGTCGCTCATATCTTCGTAAACCGCTATCATGTCGCCCCTCCACCTCCGTCGTTCCAGTGAAAACAATCCGAGTTTATCCAACCTCTCCTCATAGCTAATGCCCTCCAGACCAGGCAACATCCTGGTAAACCTCTTCAGTACCCTCTCCAAAGCCTCCACGTCCTTCTGGTAGTGTGGCGACCAGAATTGCACACAATATTCCAAGTGTGGCCTAACTAAGGTTCTGTACAGCTGCAGCATGACTTGCCAATTTTTATACTCTATGCCCCAACCGATGAAGGCAAGCATGCCGTATGCCTTCTTGACTACCTTATCCACCTGCGTTGCCACTTTCAGTGACCTGTGGACCCAGATCTCTCTGCCTGTCAATACTCCTAAGGGTTCTGCCATTTACTGTATACTTCCCACCTGCATTAGACCTTCCAAAATGCATTACCTCACATTTGTCCGGGTTAAACTCCATCTGCCATTTCTCCACCCAAGTCTCCAACCGATCTATATCCTGCTGTATCCTCTGACAATCCTCATCATTATCCGCAACTCCACCAACCTTTGTGTCGTCCGCAAAATTACTAATCAGACCTGATACGTTTTCCTCAAAATCATTTATATATACTACAAACAGCAAAGGTCCCAGCACTGATCCCTGCGGAACACCACTAGACACATCCCTCCATTCAGAAAAGCACCCATCCACTGCTACCCTCTGTCTTCTATGACCAAGCCAGTTCTGGATCCATCTTGCCAGCTCACCTGTGATCCCGTGTGACTTCCCTTTTGTACCAGTCTTCCATGAGGGACCTTGTCAAAGGCTTTACTGAAGTCCATATAGACAACATCCACTGCCCTTCCCTCATCAATCATCTTCGTCACTTCCTCAAAAAACTCAATCAAGTTAGTGAGACACAACCTCCCCTTCACAAAACCATGCTGCCTCTCGCTAATAAGTTTGTTTGTTTCCAAATGGGAGTAAATCCTGTCCCGAAGGATCCTCTCTAATAATTTCCCTACCACTGACATAAGCACCGGGACTCTCTGCAGTGTGTGCACACACAGGACAGCATCGGGATTCAATGCAGTGTGTGCACACAGAGGGCAGCACCGGGACTCACCGCAGTGTGTGCACACACAGGGCAGCACCGGGACTCACCGCAGTGTGTGCACACACAGGGCAGCACCGGGATTCAATGCAGTGTGTGCACACACAGGGCAGCACCGGGACTCACCGCAGTGTGTGCACACACAGGGCAGCACCGGGACTCACCGCAGTGTGTGCACACACAGGGCAGCACCGGGACTCACCGCAGTGTGTGCACACACAGGGCAGCACCGGGACTCACCGCAGTGTGTGCACACACAGGGCAGCACCGGGACTCACCGCAGTGTGTGCACACACAGGGCAGCACCGGGACTCACCGCAGTGTGTGCACACACAGGGCAGCATCGGGACTCAATGCAGTGTGTGCACACACAGGGCAGCATCGGGATTCAATGCAGTGTGTGCACACACAGGGCAGCACCGGGACTCACCGCAGTGTGTGCACACACAGGGCAGCACCGGGACCCACCGCAGTGTGTGCACACACAGGGCAGCACCGGGACCCACCGCAGTGTGTGCACACACAGGGCAGCACCGGGACCCACCGCAGTGTGTGCACACACAGGGCAGCACCGGGACTCACCGCAGTGTGTGCACACACAGGGCAGCACAGGACAGTATCAAGCCTTTCTGCATTCAACTCCTGGTAAAGGTGCGACAGCTCAGTGATAGGAGAGACACAAAAGCCCTGCAATTCTCTTGTGGCCACAGTGAAGATGTGGTGGTAGAAAACTGCTCCAGCAATGCCAGACAATTGTCACTGTGACTTTGGTAAACATTCAGTCTTGGCCTTTAGCACTGTCCAGGCAATGAGTGCCCGAGATGCGACAATGCTCACCAGATGCCTGCCCCAAAATCAGTGTTCTTGTTAAAGATGGGGCACCTCTCTACTTGAATTAATCTTCCAGTAAAGCAAACTGCTTTCATTTTCTCCAAGGGAACCATTTTATTTATAGACAATTTCCCTCCCTGCCCTCTAGTTTCCTGACAGCACTAACTCTTGCTATGGCAGTTCCACAGCAAAGCACGGCTACCCGACCCAAACCCGACCAGACCAGATGACATGCGTCAGGTTCGGGTCTGGTCTCTCTTCCGGGTTCGGCATTCAGGGTCTGGTCAGGCTGGACGCGGTCAGTGCTACCTTGCTCTGGGAGGGAACTTCTGCACAATTCTGCAGGAATAGCCTGCTGCTGGAACGGCGGGCGGATCATAACATTTGGACAAGGTATGTTTGATATAATTAACTTTTCTACGGTAATCTAGTCGGGCGTGAGAAAAAAATCAAAAGGACTCAGGCCCGGGTTGGATGTGGTCAGGTCAGGCTTCAATTTCATACCCGAGCAGGCCTTTATTCCACAGTAGTTCCTGAACTGTCTGGTACCTCAGCAAACTGGCCATTTTTCCCGTGTAAGCCCAGAAACAGTGCCAGGAAATTAGATTACAGCGGCATCGTAACCAAGCATGATTCTATCCTCGCCCGGCATTCACTAAACCACTCCCCCCACACGCCAGCCCAGGGTCACTGTGCAGTGATCAGAATCACAGACTGCCCTCCCCCCCCCCCCCCCACCAGCAACCCCCCCCCCCCCCCCCCCCCCACCCCAACCCAATCAAACAAAGAGTGACAGTCCAGGGATTAGATCTCCAGTGAGCAGAGTGTTTATCCATGGCCAAAGGAACAATCTTGGAGGAGTCAGTCCTGGGGGCACTTCCACCGGGCCCTCCCTCCCGAGATACTGCAGTGCTGACACAACAATGGGTTTGAAAACCAATCGTACCAAAGGTAATGCAAAAATCTGGGGGAAGTTACGCTTCATAGAGACTGGACAAATCAAACTGACAAAAATAGTTTGCAGCATGAGTTCAAGGAATGCATTTGGGAAAGTTTCCGAGAATAATACATTGTGGCAACCAACTGGGGAACAAGTTATTTCGATCTTTTCTTGTGTAATCTGACAGGGTTAATTAGTAATCTCATAGTAAGGGAATCTCTTGGAAAGAGTGATCACAATGATTGAATTTCTCATTGCGTTCGAGAGTGGTATACTTATGTGCAAAACTAGAGTCTTAAACTTAAAATCAATTCCATTGATCTGAGGGGAGACTTGAAAAAGATATATTGGGAAATCAGATTAAAAAGTTTGACTGAAGATAAGCATTGAATTATTAATAAGGCATATAGGATCCTGGGATTTATAAATATAGGCATAGAGTACAAAAGGAGGAAGTTATGCAGAACTTTCATAAAACACTGGTTGGCTACAACTGGAGTATTGCACCCAGTTCTGGGCACTGCAATTTAGGAAGGATGTGAAGGCATTGAAGAGGATGCAGAAAAGATTTGAGAATTGTTCCAGAAATGAGGGGACTTCAGTTATGTGGCAAGATTGGAGAAACTGGGGCTGTTCTCCTTAGGGGCGATTGAGAGAATATCTGACTGAGGTGGTTAAAATCATGGAAGAGTAGATAGACAGAAACGGGCGGCACAGTGGCGCAGTGGTTAGCACCGCAGCCTCACAGCTCCAGGGACCCAGGTTCGATTCCAGGTACTGCCTGTGCGGAGTTTGCAAGTTCTCCCTGTGTCTGCGTGGGTTTTCTCCGGGTGCTCCGGTTTCCTCCCACAAGCCAAAAGACTTGCAGGATGGTAGGTAAATTGGCCATTATAAATTGTCACTAGTATAGGTAGGTGGTAGGGAAATATAGGGACAGGTGGGGATGTTTGGTAGGAATATGGGATTAGTGTAGGATTAGTATAAATGGGTGGTTGATGTTCGGCACAAACTCAGTGGGCCGAAGGGCCTGTTTCAGTGCTGTATCTCTAATCTAATCTAATTGGTGGAAGGGTCGAGAACCTGAGGACACCGATTTGAGGTGATTGGCAAAAGAACCAACGCTGACATGAGGGAAACATTTTTATGCAGCGAGTGGTTAGGATCTGGAATGCACTGTCTGAGAGTGCGATGGAGGCAGCTTCAGTGAGTGTTTAGGATCTGGAATGCACTGTCTGAGAGTGCGGTGGAGGCAGGTTCAGTGGGTGTTTTAGGATCTGGAATGCACTGTCTGAGTGTGGTGGAGGCAGGTTCAGTGAGTGTTTAGGATCTGGAATGCACTGTCTGAGAGTGTGGTGGAGGCACGTTCAGTGAATGTTTAGGATCTGGAATGCACTGTCTGAGAGTGCGATGGAGGCAGGTTCAGTGAGTGTTTAGGATCTGGAATGCACTGTCTGAGAGTGTGGTGGAGGCAGGTTCAGTGAGTGTTTAGGATCTAAAATGCACTGTCTGAGAGTGTGGTGGAGGCAGCTTCAGTGAGTGCTTAGGATCTGGAATGCACTGTCTGAGAGTGTGGTGGAGGCAGGTTCAGTGAATGTTTAGGATCTGGAATGCACTGTCTGAGAGTGTGATGGAGGCACGTTCAGTGAATGTTTAGGATGTGGAATGCACTGTCTGAGAGTGTGGTGGAGGCAGGTTCAGTGAGTCTTTAAGATCTGGAATGCACTGTCTGAGAGTGTGGTGGAGGCAGGTTCAGTGAGTGTTTAGGATCTGGAATGCACTGTCTGAGTGTGTGGTGGAGGCAGGTTCAGTGAATGTTTAGGATCTGGAATGCACTGTCTGAGAGTGTGGTGGAGGCAGGTTCAGTGAGTGTTTAAGATCTGGAATGCACTGTCTGAGAGTGTGGTGGAGGCAGGTTCAGTGAGTGTTTAGGATCTGGAATGCACTGTCTGAGTGTGTGGTGGAGGCAGGTTCAGTGAATGTTTAGGATCTGGAATGCACTGTCTGAGAGTGTGGTGGAGGCAGATTCAAATGTGGCTATCAAAAAGGAATTGGATAATTATCTGAAGAGAAACAATTTGCAGGGAAAAGGCAGGTGAGTGGGACTAGTAATGTTGTTCTTGCAGAGTGCCAGTGGAGGCACGTAGGGCTGAATAGTCTCTTTCTGTACTCTAACCATTCTAGGGGAGGTGGTGGCGTAGTGGTAATGACATGGGACTAGTAATTCAGAGGCCCAAGTTAATGCTGAGGGCATGGGTTCAAATCCCACCATGGCAGACGGTGAAATTTGAATTAACAACCTGGAATTTGAAAACAAAGCTAGTCGAATGGTGAAACCATTGCTTATTATTGTTAAAACCCATCTGCTTCACTAATGGCCTTTAAGGATGGAAATCTGCCATCCATATGAATCCATTATTAAGGAAGAAATAGCAGGACATTTAGAAAAGCTTAACGCAATCAAACAGAGTCAACATGGTTTTGTGAAAGGGAAATCATGTTTGACCAATTTGCTAGAGTAGATAAAGGGGAACCAGTAGATGTAGTGTATTTAGATTTCCAGAAGGCATTTAATAAGGTGCCACATAAAAGATTATTGCACAAGATAGGAGCTGACGGGGTATTGGGGGTAATGTATTAGCATGGATTGAGGATTGTCTTCTGTGTGTTAACCAGAGAGTCGGGATTAATGGGTCTTCTTCAGGTTGGAAAGATGTAACTAGTGGAGTGCCACAAGGATCAGTCCTAGGGCCTCAATTATTTACTATCTATATTAATGACTTGGAGGAGGGAGCAGAGTGTAATATATCCAAATTTACTGATGATACAAAAATAGGTGAGAGGGCATGTTGTGATGAGGACATAAGGAATCTGCAAGGGGATATTGATAGGTTGAGTGAGTGGGCAAAAACTTGGCAGATGGAGTTTAATGCAGGAAAGTGTGAGGTCATGCACTTTGGTAGGAAGAATCAAAAGGCAGACTGTTATTTAAATCGAGAGATACTCCAAAAAAGTGCAGCACAGAGGGATCTGGATGTTCTTGTGCATGAAACACAAAAAGTTAACATGCAAGTGCAGCAAGTAATTAAGGCGGCAAATGGAATTTTGACCTTTATTGCTAGAAGGTTAGAGTTTAAAAATCGGGAAGTCTTGTTTCAACTGTACAGGGTGTTGGTGAGGCTGCACCTGGAGTGCTGTGTTCAGTTTTGGTCCCCATATTTCAGAAAGGATACACTGGCATTGCAGGCAGTTCAAAAGAGATTCACTAGGCTGATTCCTGGGATGAAAGAGTTGACTTATCAAAAACGGTTTAAACAGGTTAGGCCTTTATTCATCAGAGTTTAGAAGAATGAGAGGTGATCTTATTGAAACGTTCAAGATTCTGAGGGGGCTCGACAGGGTAGATGTTGAGAAGATGTTTCCACTAGTGGGGGAATCTTGAACTAGGAGACATAATTACAGACTATGGGGGCACACATTTAAAACTGAGATGCGAAGGAATTTCTTCTCTGAGGGTAGTGAATGTCTGGAATTCTCTACAACAGACAGTTGTGGAGGCTAGATCACTGCAAGAGGTAGATAGATTTTGTTGTTGAGGGCTATGAGGATGTGGCACGAAAGAGGAGCCGAGGTCTGGGGCAGATCAGCCATGATCTTATTAAATGGCAGGGCAGGCTTGAAGGGTTGAATAGCCTACTCCTGCTCCTATTTCTTACTTTCTTATCCTTACCTGGCCTGGCCTACATGTTACTCCAGACCCATAGCAATGTGGTTGACTCTTAAATGCCCTTTGAAATGGCCTAGCAAGGCAGTTTTTGAAGAAAAATTAGGGATGGGCAATGCCCACATCACGTGAATGAATAAAAATAATCTTCTACTGGTTGTGTATGGTCAAGTCCAGTTACTTTCTCTGGGCGTGGAGGGGGTGGGGGGGGTGTTAACTGAGTGAAATAGGTGCACATTTCCCCCTCATATCCACTCACCTCGACAATTACATGCTTTTTTGTCACACTTTCATTTGATTCTCCAGGTCTTGGTTCCTGGCTGCTTTCATAGTTATAGGAAAAGAAGCCAGCTCCTCGGCCCCTCCCCCGAAATGTGCCACGTTGCTGCCGGTCTCTCCCACGGGAAGCTGCAAAATCCTCGTCCCCGTCCCCTTCCGTTGCCCCACCCAAAGTCGCCATTCCCCGTTTGATCAGGTCGCAGGGTGGTAGTGATGGGCTGATTCCCCTCTTTGCCGGTTTCACTTGGCCTGGCACTGTCTGCTCCTGTGGGTTTGCTCTCAAGTTTCCCCGATTCGGAATCTTGCGAGTCAGAAGAGTCTTCAGACGAACTTCTTGCAGCATTAGGGACACCGTTTTCAGACTGGCCAGATATCCTTTCCACTGAAGACAGAGCTACAGGCTTCATTGTGGATGCTTTCTTAACCATGGGTGTTTCAGAGTCACTGCTCAGCGAGTCGGAGCTGCAGTTCCCCTTTGCCCCTGTCATTTTGGTGGCAGTGTTAGCCTGCGTGGGCCTCTTCCAACTTCTTGTGTTGGGAATCTTGTTTGCTGAGCTACCGCAGGCCTCGATCTTGGCGATGGTACTTGCTGTTTCCAGCTCATGGTTCTTTGACCGCAGACGGTCGCTCTCACTGGGGTCACTGGACAAGCACTCGCTGTCCAATGCCTGTGCCGCGACCTCTCTCTGAAATGTGGAGTCATTTGAAGCATTCTTTCTCTCCCCTAGTTTAGAGAGGGGAATCGCAGCACTGGGCTCTGAGGGAGCTTTTCCCAAACCTCTAGACCTGGTTCTTTTGCTGGAACAATCTCTACCAGTTTGGTCTTTGCCAGATTTATCCTTTTTCTTTTTGTAGTGTTTCTTTTCAACATTATACTT
Source organism: Heterodontus francisci (assembly GCF_036365525.1). NCBI lineage: Eukaryota > Metazoa > Chordata > Chondrichthyes > Heterodontiformes > Heterodontidae > Heterodontus > Heterodontus francisci. The sequence goes on along the minus strand of NW_027141857.1, from coordinate 9,036 downwards.
TCCATCACCTTCTGTCTCGTTCTTACGTTTCCTTGAACTCTCTGTACTTACAATTGAAACAGTCTCTCCTGTGGAATCGTGCCTCTGCCCTGCAGTCAATCCAGCACCTTTTCTCCTTTTCTTTTTCCGTCCATTTTCACTTTGTGGCTGATGGTTGTCAACAGACTGGTGTCGGTGCCTCTTCTTTGGCTTCACACTCGGCCAGTCTGGAGAGTTGCTGGTCACAAATCCATTTTCTGTTATCAGTTCCTCCTGTTTCACTCTGCAAAAGGAGAACAGACACCAGTGAAGTGACTTCTGCATTTTATGCCTCTTAAAAAGTTGCGAGCTCGGCTCTTGAACAGCCTGTGGAAGGCTTGGCACATCCAGCTTCGAAAATTCATTGTGTTTAAACTGGCCGGTCCTCACAAAACCATTCCCAGCAGGCGAATGTCACAACAGGCAAGTCAACAACTTGCACTGATATAGCACCTTTAACATAGTAAAATGTCCCAAGGTGGTTCTCAAGGACATTAATAAAGTTTGACACTGAGTCACACAGGGAGATATAAGGGCAGATCACAGAATCTCAGAATTGTTACAGTGCAGGAGGCCATTCGGCCCATCGTGTCTGTACTGGCTCTCTGAAAGAGCAACTCCCTCACTTCCATTCCCCTGCCTTCTCCCCGTAACCCTCCACATTCTTCCTTTTCATATAACTGTCTAATTCCCTTTTGAATGCTTCAGTTGAACCTGCCTCCTCCACATTCTCAGGCAGCGCATTCCAGACCTTAACCACTCGCTGTGTGAAAATTTTTTTCCTCATGTCACTTTTGTTCTTTTACCCATTACTTTAAATCTGTGCCCTCTTGTTCTCCTTCCACAAGTGGGAACAGTTTCTCTCTATCTACTCTGCCCAGACCCCTCATGATTTTAAATACCTCTATCAAATCACCTCTCAGCCTTCTCTTCTCCAAGATGACCAAAAGCTAGGTTTAAAGGAGCAGAGAGTAGGTAGGTGGAGTGTTTTAGGGAAGGAATTCCAGAGTCTGGGGCCTCAGCAGCTGAAGGCACAGCTGCCAATGGGAGAGCGATTAAAATTGGAGATGTGAAAGAGGCCAGAATTAGAGCAGCACAGGTATCGTGGAGGGTTGTGGGACAGGAGCAGATTGCAGAGATGGGAGTGGTGAGGTCATGGAGGGATTTGAAAACAAAGATGAGAATTTTTAAATCAAAGCATTGTTTAACCAGGAGCCAATGTAGGACAGCAAGCACAGGGATGATAGATGAACTGGACTTGGTGAGAGTTAGGACACTGGTAGAGTTATTGGAATAGTCAAGTCTGGAGGTAACAAAGACATGGATGAGAATTTCAGCAGATGAGCTGGGACTAAATGCTCATTCTTGAGATGTTGGCTATTTATGTCAAAGTCAGCAACAAGTCCCACTCACCCAGCACCCGATGTTCAATGACCTACCCTGGCACCTGCTCCAACAAATTCCCATTTAAAATTTCTCATCCACATGTTCAAAGGTGTCAGCTGTGGTTATATTTGTAGCTTTACAACCCTATTGGACTCTGTGTTCCTCCAATCCCAGCCTTACACATTCCTTCACTTTCTTTGACCCACCATTGGCGGATGTGCCTTTAGCGACCTAGGTCCTAAGGACTGGAAATCTCACTCCAGGAATAAGAGTCAATTAGACAGCATCAGGCGTGGTACAGTTGGCAGCAGCCTTGTCGACAAAGTCAGAAGGTTGTGGGTTCAGGAACCACTGCAGAGACTTGAGTAGAAAAGCCAGTGTCGGCACTGAGAGAGCACCGGACCGTCGGGGGAGGTGGCCCCAAGGGAACGCCACACTGAGGGACAGCCACATCATCCAGGAGTGGGACGACACTGAGGGAATGCTGCAGCATTGTGCGGGCGACAGCACCGAGGGAGTGCTGCACCGTTGGAAGGGCGGTACAGAGGCAGTGCTACTGAGAGCTGGCAATGACACAGGGGAAAGATAGAGAATGTATCTAAGAAGCAGCCGAAGCATAAAGCACAAGAATGTGCAGTGGGTAACAGAAGCCTGTATGCAAATGTAATCAAACAGTAGATCCCTTTCAATAAACAGAAAAAATACCAGGAATCTGCAGTTCCCCCCTTGACACAGTCTCCAAGCAGGACAGTTACAAATGTTACGCCAATGTGCTTTGTTGAATGATAATTTCCTTGAATCCACTGACTGGAGATCTGAATTTTTTTTTTTAACAAGACCAGCTACAAGGATGACTTTGCTGGCAGCTTAAGATAACAATCTAATTTACAACACCGTATCCTACACTGCAATGCTCGTGAGGAGGGAGACGAAATGTCTGCTCATGCCCCAGCAAGAACCAAGGAAGTTTAAAGGAATTACCTGTGCCTTTTAGCAAGACAGAAGTACTGCGAACTGCTATGTTTGAATGACTGAGTGACTGTCATGTGACAAGCCCCTCCCCATCTGTGGTTTTAAGCTTGTGTCCTTCTGCAGCAGAGAGAGGAGAAGCAGCTGGACTCTGACATGTGCAGGCCCAAGTGGGGGTCTCATTCTCCATTCCAGCTTGAAAGCTTTCAAATCCTGCCTGTTGACTGACCACCTTTGCATATTCCAGCTACAATCAGAAACCCCACTGGAGGAAATCATCCACATCACTGTCTCCAAGAGATTCACCAAGCCAGTCATCTACCTCTTCAAACTAAAAGCCTCGGGACCATGAATTCAGCTAGAAGCCAGCTGAATCACCAAACCCCACAGTTGGTATACCCTTTTTTTCTATGGACTCTAACTCAACCAATCTACCTTTACCCACTCTGTAACCTATTTGTGTGCAAACCTCCAGAGAGTGTGACTGTGTGAGAGAAAGTTAGTGCAATGTTTATTATTTTTATTAGTTCAGTTTGGATGCAATAAAGTTAACCTCTTTCTTTGTTAACTCAAGAAAACCTGTCCAATTACAAGAACCAAACACCTACTGAACTGACCAGTACATCCACTAAGAAAGAATTAAACCTGTTGTGATCAAACGAGAGGAAAAAGAGGGAAGCCGTTGGACCCTCCTCACTTGACCGTAGCACAATATCAAGAAAACATTCTATGCCAAATGAGGAATTTTAATTCATCGGTTGGAAACTTACATTAAAAAAGGAGGAAAACTAGTTTAGACAACTTTTACAAAAACGTTGCCACAGCTAAAAGTGGCCACCACCTTATGCATTTGAAAGCCTTGCACATTCCAAGGCATCAAAAGTGGAGACACATCTGATTAGCCTGTACTGAAATCAATGGCTTGCCCTATTGATTGAGCTAGCTGAGATTGCTTTCATTAGCAAGACATTCAAAGCCATCCTGGGACATTAAGATTGAAACGGTGAACCGCTCCGGGGTGAACACTGACACCATGAGGCTGGAGAGATGGAAATTCCTAAACTTGAATCCCATTTGAAGTACCAGAGAATACACAGAGTCATGTGACTGTCTGTCCATCTTGTGAAAGCAGGGAGTTTCCCTTGGACAAGCAGACAAGCCAGCAACTCAATCTGTGCAGAAGTCAGAAGGAATGTCTCTCTCACTCTCTAGAAGACATGGTGTGGGGTGTGCGAAGCCCAGCTGCCAGCTGCTAGATCCAAGGCACAGAGAAGGAAGCTCTCTGCTCAACTATTTCCAAGAACAACTACCAACGCAGAACTTCAGTACCACAAATTCAACTGGAAGACCACTAAAACTACCAGACCACAGACTGTGTATTTTTATTTGTCCTGGACTCTAATACAACACAAATCTATTCCTCATCACGCTGTAACCTATTTGTGTGTGTGTGTGTGCATGCGAAGTGTAGTAATTATTTTAATTTAGATCAGGTTTAGATTTTTTTTTAAAGTATAATAAACTCTTTCTTGTGTAAACTCAAGAAAACCATTGTGATTGGTTCTTTTACGATCAAAACAAAGGTAAAAAGGTGAAACGCACACTGCAATGGTAAACTCATCCACTACTTAAAAAGGAATAAACCCTGTTGCAGTCAAATAAGAGGAAGAGGGGAGCTTTGTGACCCCCTCCTCACCTGATCGCAACAGGATAAAGTGGGGGGACATCCCAGGCATAACTTGGGTTACGTGACCAACTGGATCACTTAACATTCAGAAACGGGAACTGATCACTCCTGCCTGGTATGTGATTCCAGCATCATACAATTGGGGTTGATCCTTAATACCCTTCTGAGAACAGGATTGGGTAAGGGGGGGGGGGGGCAGGCATGGGGAGAAAATGAAAATCTTAAGTAAAGGTGCCTGTGAGTATCTAACAAAGATTTTGGACAAACCATAAAACTATATTCTCTCTTGGTAGATGCAGGTGAGCCCATGGTGCATTCCCAGCATTGTCCACTTCTACTAGCAAGACAGCCCCACTTTAGCAGATTTAGAACAGTCAATTTCCTCTGTTGCTGTGCAGACACCAGGTGATGCTGCAATGACTATACAGGGAGAAACAGTTTCCAAAACCTGAGGACACAGATTTAAGGTGATTGGCAAAAGAACCAGAGAGGGAGATGAGAATGCTTTTTTACGCAACGAGTTTTGTCATCTGTCTGAAAGGGCGGTGGAAACAGATTCAATAGTAACTTTCAAAAGGGAACTGGATAAATACTGTGGGGAAAGAGCAGTAAGAGTGGAATTAATTGGACAGCTCTTCAAAAGAGCCAGCACAGGCAGGATGGGCCAAATGGACACCTTCCATGCTGCAGAAACACAGAATACACTGCTCAGAAACAGGCCATTTGGCCCATCTGGTCTGTACCAGTATTTCTACTGCACAAGACCCTCTTCACCCTAACTTGAACTTACCGCCCCATGCCCGGTCCCAAACCCCGAACACCCGCCTAACCCCAAGAGCCAACAGACCCCCAACACTCACCCACCACCCAGGCCAAACGCCCAAGGCCCACCCCAGCCCACTCCCCCGGCCCACCCAGTTCCCCAGATCTCAGTCTCCCGGCATTCCCCCACTCCCTCCCTCACCAGTCTCCCCTCATCCAACCTCCCGCCCTCACCAGACCCCCCTCGCCCCCCTCCCCATGCCCCCTCCCTCGCTAGTCCAACGCCAGTCTCCCACCCTTCATAGTCCCTCCCTCCCTAGTCCCCCCTCAACCCCCTCCTTCCCTCGACCCCTTCCTCTCCAGTCCCCCCCTCACTCCCCAGTCGCCCCCTCCCTCGTCCGCCCGCAACCCTCCCCAGTCGCCCCCTCCCTCCCCAATCCCCGCTAGTCCCCCCCCCGCCCCCTCCCTCCCCAGTCAGCCCCCAACCTCCCACCCGTCCCCCCTCGCCCCCTCACTAGTCCCCCCTCGCCCCCTCCCTCCCTAGTCCACCCTCGCCCCCCCCCAGTCCCTCCTTCTCCCTTCTCCCGCTCCCTCTTCCATCCCCCCCTCCTCTCCCGCCCCCCATCCATCCCTCTCTCTCTCCTCTCCCCCTCCGATCCCTCTCCCCCCCCCCATCCCGTCCTCCTTCCCCACCCACCCTCCCCTCGTCCCTCTCACCCCCTTCCCCCCCTCCCAACCCTGTCCCTCTCCCCCCGCCCCTCTCCCCCTCCTCCCCCCCCATCCCTCTCCCCCCCCCCTTCCATCCATCCCTCTCTCCCCCCTCCACCCGCCCTCCCATCCATCCCTCTCCCTCCATCCCTCTCCATCCCTCCTCCCTCCCATCCTCTCCCTCCCTCCCCCCCTCCCATCCATCCCCCTCCCTCCCCTCCCACTCTCCCATACATCCCTGTCTCTCTCCCCCCTCCCTTCCCTCCCATCCATCCCTCTCGCTCCCCCCCTCCCATCCATCCCTCTCGCTCCCCCCTCCCATCCATCCCTCTCGCTCCCCCCTCCATCCATCTCTCTTCCCCCCTCCCATGCCATCCCTCTCAACCATCCCTCTCCTCCCCCCTCCCATACATCCTCCCAACCATCACTCTCTCTCTCTCCCACCCCATCCCATCCCCTCTCTCGCCCCCTCCATCCCTCTCTCTCCCCCCATCCCTCTATCTCCCCTCTCCCCCCCCATCCCTCTCTCTCTCTCTTACCCCCCCATCCCTCTCTCTCTTCTCTTCCCCCCCCCATCCCTCTCTCTCTTCCCCCCCCCCATCCCTCTCTCTTCTCTCTCTCCCCACATCCATCTCTCTCTCCCCCCATCCCTCTCTCTCTCTCTCTCTCTCTCCCCCCATCCCCTCTCTCTCTCTCTCCTTCTCTCCCCCCCATACCCTCTCTCTCTCTATCCCCCCCCATCCCTCTCTCTCTATCCCCCCCATCCCTCTCTCTCTCTCCCCCCCCATCCCTCTCTCTCTCTCCCCCCCCTTCTCTCCTCTCTCCTCTCCCCCATCCATCTCTCATCCCCCACCCTCTCCTCTCTCTCCTCTCCCCCCCATCCCTCTCTCTCTCTCTCTCCCCCCATCCCTCTCTCTCTCTCCCCCCCATCCCTCTCTCTCTCTCCCCCCCCCATCCCTCCTCTCTCTCTCCCCCCCATCCCTCTCTCTCTCTCCCCCCATCCCTCTCTCTCTCTCATCCCCCCCAACCCTCTCTCTCTCTCTCTCCCCCCATCCCTCTCTCTCTCTCTCCCCCCATCCCTCCTCTCTCCTCCCCCCCATCCCTCTCTCTCTCTCTCCCCCCCATCCCTCTCTCTCTCTCTCTCTCTCTCCCCCCCCATCCCTCTCTCTCTCTCTCCCCCCCATCCCTCTCTCTCTCTCCCCCCCATCCCTCTCTCCTCTCCCCCCCCCCCTCTCCTCTCTCCTCTCTCTCCACCCCCCCATCCCTCTCTCTCTCTCTCCCCCCCATCCCCTCTCTCTCTCTCTCTCCCCCCACCCTCACTCCTCTCTCGCTCTCCCCCCCATCCCTCTCTCTCTCTCTCACCCCCCCCTCAACCCTCCCTCTCTCTCTCTCTCTCCCCCCCCCATCCCTCTTCTCTCTCTCTCTCTCTCCCCCCCATCCCCTCTCTCTCTCTCCCCCCCATCCCTCTCTCTCTCTCCCCCCCATCCCTCTCTCTCTCTCTCCCCCCCATCCCTCTCCGTCTCTCTCCCCCCCATCCCTCTCTCTCTCTCTCACCCCCCATCCCTCTCTCTCTCTCTCCCCCCATCCCTCTCTCTCTCCCCCCCCATCCCTCTCTCTCTCTCCCCCCCCATCCCTCTCTCTCTCTCTCCCCCCCTCACTCTCTCCTCTCCCCCATTCCCTCTCTCTCTCTCTCCCCCCCATCCCTCTCTCTCTCTCTCCCCCCCATCCCTCTCTCTCTCTCCCCCCCATCCCTCTCTCTCTCTCTCCCCCCCCATCCCTCTCTCTCTCTCTCCCCCCATCCCCTCTCTCTCTCTCTCCCCCCCCATCCCTCTCTCTCTCACCCCCCCCATCCCTCTCTCTCTCTCTCCCCCCCATCCCTCTCTCTCTCTCCCCCCCATCCTCTCTCTCTCTCCCCCCCCCATCCCTCTCTCTCTCTCTCCCCCCCCATCCCTCTCTCCTCTCTCTCCCCCCCATCCCTCTCTCTCTCTCTCCCCCCCATCCCTCTCTCTCTCCTCTCTCCCCCCTCCCTCTCTCTCTCTCTCCCCCCCACCCCTCTCTCTCTCTCTCCCCCCATTCCCTCTCTCTCTCTCTCCCCCTCCCCCCATCCCTCTCTCTCTCTCTCCCTCCCCCCATCCCTCCTCTCTCTCTCCCCCCATCCTCTCCTCTCTCATCCTTCTCTCTTACTCTTCTCCCCATCCCTCTCCTCTCTCTCCCCCCCTCACCCTCTCTCTCTCTCTCCCCCCCATCCCTCTCTCTCTCTCATCCCCCCATCCCTCTCTCTCTCCTCTCTCCCCCCCCATCCCTCTCTCTCTCTCTCTCTCCCCCCCATCCCTCTCTCTCTCTCTCTCTCCCCCCATCCCTCTCTCTCTCTCTCTCCCCCCCATCCCTCTCTCTCTCTCCTCTCCCCCATCCCTCTCTCTCTCTCCCCCCATCCCTCTCTCTCTCTCTCTACTCTCTCCCCATCCCTCTCTCTCTCTCCCGCCCCCCATCCCTCTCTCTCTCTCTCCCCCCATCCCTCTCTCTCTCTCCCCCCCCCCATTCCCTCTCTCTCTCTCTCCCCCCCCATCCCTCTCTCTCTCTCCCTCTCCCCCCCATCCCTCTCTCTCTCTCTCTCTCTCCCCCATCCCTCTCTCTCTCTCTCTCTCTCTCTCTCTCTCTCTCCCCCATCTCTCTCTCTCTCTCTCCCCCCATCCCTCTCTCTCTCTCCCCCCATCCCTCTCTCTCTCTCCCCCCATCCCTCTCTCTCTCTCCCCCCATCCCTCTCTCTCTCTCCCCCCATCCCTCTCTCTCTCTCTCCCCCCATCCCTCTCTCTCTCTCCCCCCCCATCCTCTCTCTCTCCCCCCCATCCCTCTCTCTCTCCCCCCCATCCCTCTCTCTCTCTCCCCCCCATTCCCTCTCTCTCTCTCTCTCCCCCCCATCCCTCTCTCTCTCTCTCACCCCCCATCCATCTCTCTCTACCCCCCATCCCTCTCTCTCTCTCTCCCCCCCATCCCTCTCTCTCTCTCTCCCCCCTTCCCTCTCTCCTCTCTCTCCCCCATCCCTCTCTCTCCTCTCTCCCCCCCATCCCTCTCTCTCTCTCTCCCCCCCATCCCTCTCTCTCTCTCTCTCCCCCCCCATCCCTCTCTCTCTCTCTCCCCCCATCCCTCTCTCTCTCTCTCCCCCCCATCCCTCTCTCTCTCTCCCCCCATCCCTCTCTCTCTCTCCCCCCCATCCCTCTCTCTCTCTCTCCCCCCCATCCCTCTCTCTCTCTCTCCCCCCATCCCTCTCTCTCTCTCTCCCCCCCATCCCTCTCTCTCTCTCCCCCCCATCCCTCTCTCTCTCTCCCCCCCATCCCTCTCTCTCTCTCTCCCCCCCCCATCCCTCTCTCTCTCTCTCCCCCCATCCCTCTCTCTCTCTCCCCCCATCCCTCTCTCTCTCTCCCTCTCTCCCCCCATCCCTCTCTCTCTCTCTCTCTCTCTCTCTCTCTCTCTCCTCCCCCATCCCTCTCTCTCTCTCTCTCTCCCCA